>NW_019385117.1:347726-354724 GCF_000671375.1 Centruroides sculpturatus | reverse complement strand
AAAGAAGAAGAAGAGAAGAGAGAGAGAAAAAAAAATATCAAAGAAAGACGAATTCGTACATCAAATAATAGATAAAATCAAAGTAATTTTAGTTAAGAAACGTGCGATAATCAATCATATATACATCATATCAATAATTATCTTCATCTTTTCTTCTTTAGCATTAATTTGCGGAATAAAATGGTTGCACGTTTCTTATACAACATTTTGACATCCCCCCTTCTCTACTGATGGAACTTATGGTCAATGTTACTAAGTTAATGACCTACTGCACTAGTTTCTCTTCGATTCTTTTATATAAATTGATAAATTTAATACGATTCCACTCTTTGGAAAATCAGTGCTTATTCTTTCCATAGTTCATCTTCTCGCTTATCCATACATAAATTTGCTTTTATCTTGATGAAAATCATGTATATATATATGCAGTAAGTGGATGGTGAAGTAAGAGTGTGACAGTTGTTAATAGTTTGTCACCAAATTTATCAATAATACATAAAAAATGAAAGGTATAGAAGAGTGTTGAATAGTTATTGATATTCCTAACACGATCATTTTTATTTAAGTGGATGATGATGGTTTTTGGCAGTTAGTGGTGAGGGTGGACACGGAGTGGTTCCACGCTATTCCGAAACTAGTCAACCGTAATTGTAGGTCATTAAGTCAAGTCGTATCTCACTGTGAAAATTTAACCTGTTCTACAGAACGATTAGCTTTGGAACTTTATGGCCATAATAAAAAGTAATATACTGCTACTGAATCTCTGTCTAGGAGAACTTCTAATTACGCTAACTTCAATCTTCTCCATCGACACAACATTAAAGGAAAACTTGAAAACTTTTTTATCATCAACCTGTACAA
The DNA here is from genome assembly GCF_000671375.1 of Centruroides sculpturatus. Taxonomy (NCBI): domain Eukaryota; kingdom Metazoa; phylum Arthropoda; class Arachnida; order Scorpiones; family Buthidae; genus Centruroides; species Centruroides sculpturatus. The sequence continues at coordinate 353,863 of NW_019385117.1, read as the reverse complement.
AGTGTTAGCTTTAATCTATGGTTCACGAGTTAATTGTTAGAAAGCATTCGATGAACCTTGCAGTTGCGCTGCTGTTTTCTTTAAGCTTCTTCTTCTTCTTCTTTCTTCTTCTTTCTTTACTATAAATGAAGTTGTAGATATCGCTTCTGAAATAAAATTCGTAAGTAATCTTTTTTTTAAACCTGTAAAACTAGATTAAGTGTAGAAAACAGCTTAACAAAGTTTCTGACCCCAGTTTGATCGTTAACCTTCTAACAAAAAAAAAAAGTAATATTTTAATCATTTATTTATTATTATTTTTTGCTTGATAATTAAGCAAAATTTTATTAAACTTAAATGTTTAAGACCTTTTTTTTAAAATTTAATTTTAGCTTATTTATTTATTTATTTTGTTAAAGTAACAGCTAGTCTATCTGAATAAATTGATTAATACTTAAAAACAGTAAAAATATGTTCCGTGGACGAACCGAACCCATGCCTTTTGACTAAATAACGGTTCAGATCTCATCAAGAAACACATTTTTCTCTCGTTGTGTTTCCTACATCATCATTTCTGATTTATAACTTACTCATCTTCCAAAAAATTATATCCTTTATCTTAAAAATACATTTTAAAATTCGATTTTTATGCATTTAAATTATTAATTATCAGAAGACACGTAACAAGTTATTGCAAACTGCGTAAAGAAAATACCTTAAACAGAACAGAAAAATTTTTCACACAACTTTACAAATAATTTGGCTTCTATCCAAAAACATTCTTCTAAAAAAATAATAATAAAAACTAATTTTTTCGGCTCCAGTTTCTTTTTTAAAAAAAAAAGAAGGATGATGATTATAGAAAGAAAAGAAATGAGAATCGCTCAGACCTGTAAGATTAACTTATAGATTTAAAACATTGCATAGTTTCTTTAATGATTTATATGTATAGAAATAGATGATGGAACTAATTTAAAGATATCATTAAAATAAAACATCTGTTAGCTTTAACAAAATGTCTAAACCCGAAAAAATGATTAACCTATTTCGAGTTAAATCCTAGTAAACTGATAAATCTTCGTTGAACTAATGATGCCTTTGTTTTGAATAATAATGGGGATAAATTATTGGATTATTAAATAGGCAAACCCCTCAGTTACAACGTCTTATTATGTATTAGAAAAGGAGAAGTTGGCAGATAAATATTAATTTTCGGAAAGGTTTGAAGAAGGAAAAAAAAAAGTGAAGAATGTTTATAAAGTTAGCAGTAACGGTAGAAAGGATGAACTATTATGTGCTGGCTAACTTAAGATATATTGACCTACTACTACTACTACTACTAGGCCTATGCCTATGTGTCTATCTTCCGAGGGTGAAGTTTCGGAGGGGGGTAAGAATCAATTTACTCTTCTATGTTTGGTGTGCGATGGGAGATGAAGTTAATTCCCAGTGACGTCATATACAGAGTCCCGTCTAAAGTTGGCGTTGGGTAGAATTAAATGAGAGAATAGATAAAAAAGTATCAGAAGCGTAGTAGTGGGTAACTTTAAAATTTAAAACGTGGGAAAATTTTGAATGTGCAAAAATTTCCATTTATTAGACAAGACGGAGGAGAAAAGTTTCCCAGTCGGTTTTATTCATAAGTTGAGACAGTGTGCGAGTTCATACAGTGGCGTGGGAATACCCACCCTCCGTTCTTTGATTATTCAGTAGGTAAATTTGGCAAGAACACTACCAACTCATAACAGTCTGGGAGGGTATACGGGAGCCGGCCAAGAGGGAGAACTCTCTAGCAAATCTATTACCTGAGAGAGAGAGTAGAGAGCGAGGGAGGTGGTCTGAAAAAACCCTCATCGCCAGTCAACCCGACACTACGACGTCACGATAGAAACCCATCGATAATCGCGACCGCCTCACCCGTCCGTCACTCATCTCACGCAAACTTGCTCAACGTGATTTATCAACTAACGTGCATTACTCTGCTTTGTTAACCCAAGACAAGATCGGACCTAAGCGTGACACTCTACGAAATACACCATTCTGTAGCTCGTCCGAAGAGATTTTACAGGTTGGTAGAAGAAAAAAAAATTCTTCCTTATATATATGATGAAGATGAATGCCCATAGATACCGGTTTTATAATGCCGTTTTATATTAATTAGATGGGCCTGTTTCTACACGCCTACCTCCAAATGAATAAAGAATTATCCTATTGTAATGGATCTAATTAAGAGCCTTCAGGCTAACCAAGCAATTACTTGATATAGGATCTCTTTGCGGCTTTCTAGAAATAACTTAAAACACTTCTTTTGTCTCCTTTAATATTATGCATTCGAAAGAATTATCGGGCGTTAATACCCTTTAAATTCGGCTCTTGGATAAATTAGTAGAAGCGCAAAACATTAAAGTCTACATCTGAGATATAATTAAGCAAAATTTCGAATCACGTAAACAATAATTTAGTCGTGAATAACCTTTTGACCTCGTAAACCAATTCTTGTATTGTTCTAAGGTTTTTGTGTGACGAGTTTTCCTTCAAAAAACTCTTAAAAAATGGTTAGAGAATAATTTAATCTTTCGCCTGATCAACTTCTAATTGATAAAGAACCTCTCCTTGAGCATACTCGTGATGGAGTCTACACTTTGCAATTACTAACCGACTTGTCCTACTTCGAAATCCTGTCATTTCGACGACAGATCACGAGTCACAGCCGTGAGAACTCAACCAGTAATTACTTAGGGGTGATTGTTAAGAAGACGTGAAGCAAAGTGATTGATGGAGATTTGTTCGGTGACACAAACATTAGGTACGCTACGTGGATAATAGGGAAGCAGCGGCCTCCTATATACCTGTATTAATGATCGAAAGAGTTGGGTGGTGTCCACACGTGTACTTGTCCTTGTATGGAAACATTTTTTTTCCCTAAAATATTAAACTCATTCGCTATACAAATGTGTCTACTTTTCCGCATCTCATTCGCGCTGCTATACGTTGTAACAGTCAAAAACTTCGATTATTTAAATTTTTATTATATTTTGATTAGTCAGAAAATAACGAAATTTAATAAAAAATCTCGAGTTAATGTGACTAATATTTAGAATTAAATTCATTTTCTGTAAAAACGTGTCTACTTTCCCGCATTCCATTCGTATTGCTGCACACTGCAGCATCCAAAAAATTAGTTAACGTTTAAAAAATCGATCTCCGATCGTTTAAATGATCGGGCGCTAATGTTTTACACAGGAAAATTCAAAAAAAAAAAAAAATCTCGAGTTTAATGCGCTTAACACTTAGAATCAATCATGTCGATTACTAATGGTTCTGTATGAATAAATGATCCATTTTTATCATTGTATTCTTAGATCTCATTAAAAACGTGGAGTTGATTAAATAAGCTGGACTTTTTTCGGTAGCCATGTTAAAAACGTGCTTGAAACAAATAGCCTACTTGTAGGAATGTGATCCTTTTTACTTCGATACTTAATCACGTGAGGTGCTGGGGTTAATTCCATCTTCCATACCCACTGCGTTGTCCAGCTACGAGACTATTAGTCATTGCTGCAAATCCCATTAATTTCTTCTTATGTTTAGACTCCTGTAACTGCGTTGTCTACCATTGGGACATTGACAACTACTATATCATACATCATATTCGTGGCGTGACGTCACTGTTTTGAACCCGAGTGACGGAATGTCTTCACGAATGCGTACAAAAGACCACCGCGGGTCACTCGATAAGCCTTTTATATATCGAGATGTAATTAATGATGGAGTATTTACATCTAAATCGTACAAAGGAGTACATAAAGAGGACCGACTGATACAACTGACTCCTTTTTTTTTTTAAATCTTTTATTGAAAGTTATGAGCAGAGACTATAGGAATGGATTTTGAAAGACAGGAAGAGTATGCAAAGCCAAAGATTTCTTTCTGTTGCATGTCAGTATGTCATTGAATGAATGATCGGGAGCATATTCAGCTAAGCTAGAAAATCGATGATTCTATGAATACATTAAACTTTATTCTCTTTATTATTCAGAATTAATCTCATTCGTTTTAAATTGAACATTTATTTTTCTTTATAAGCCTCTACTTTAGTTTCAAATAGATTTTGACGTGAAAAGATTAAGCCAAACTGTTAATCAATGACATTTTCTCGATTAAATCCAGATTATTTTTATAATATAATAGATATATACAAAAATAAACTATATGTCTGTATGTAAATACTAATGACAAGATATAATTTAGTACATTCTAAAAGCCCTTTCATTCTTTTTATAGTGTAAGACAGAGACTAACATCCTGACATTGAACACAGTTCCTGTACAGTAGGATCTGCAAGTGAAGCATTTCCCTTTTTGTACCAAGAAAGATGTTGCTAGAGTCAATATCCTGTGCAGACTCGAGTAAGCGAAAGGATGTTGACAATAACACTTCATGTCCTCACTTCCCTGTTAATGGTGGACAGAACGGATGAACGATTTCTCTCGCCGATGGTCGCGATTGTGTTAAGGATGTTCTATTTATAAGGAGCCATCTTTTCACAGTTTGTGTTGAACTTCCTGTCATTTATTTTTCAATTCGACGGCAACAGTTACAAACAAAGTTTTAAACAAATGCAATAATTAGTTCTTACAACATTTCAAAAAATGTTTCACGTTCATCATTTTAATAATATTAACCCCCCCTCTAAAATTCAAAATTATATATTTTTAAAATGGAATAGTGTTCCTTAAGTATATTATCTACTCATTTCTGGCACGTATAAACCATTGTAAGACTTTAAAATAAAGAAAAGAGGTGTATATTTCCTTCTTTACAAATAGATACTCCTATACAACTTAATGATAGTATATTATTTAAGCATACGTTCTCCTTTAAAAATATAGGTTAATGATCATTAAATAGTAGGATAAGGAGTATGTATCTTGCTAGGATTTAAAAAAAAATCCCACAAATAATTGTCATAACTTTATGTTAAGCACGCAATTATATTATTTCTTATAGAAATTATAGGAAAAAAAAAGAAAAGTCTTTTGTAGCGTTAAAACCAAAGAATCCAATAGAAAATCCTACCAAGAAAGATTTTTTTCTTCTTCTTTTCTGACGATCTTTATCGCAGAACGATCCGTGCGATTTGGTAATTATAAAACATTTGCGCGAAGATGTATTGCTAGGATTTAATAGCAAGACGAAGGAGGATTTATCCGTTCACCTGAGTCCCATTCAATCTTGCTGCGAGGTCATCCCCATCTCTTTACCCCATCTCCTATGTAGAAAGCATTAGAAAAAGCTGTAATGGAAAGGGAGCTTCCTCTACACAATCCCATTCGGATGACATTAATCTGCAGGATTTACTATATTTCCCATCGTTTAGCATTTGTCGTATGTTTTTAGTTATGTTTTAATAAAAAATTCATTACCGATTCGATTCCTTTCAAAAATAAATAACCAAATGCAATAAGGGAAGGTGTATTCCTCATCACGTGACAGGGCACAACATTCAGTTTAATGGCAAGCTTACAATCTATAAAATAAAATAAAAAATAAAAGGGCAGTTTGCGTGATTAGGATTTTATTCTAAATTTGAAATTGCGAGCATATTTTATAATATTTTAATAAATTTCTTTAGTAAAATGACTTATAATTTTGACTGCTCAGTCATAATTAGGTTGTGTATAATAAGGCGTTTTAATAGTAATTTATGGTAATGAAGCGCTTTGATGATAATTACCATAATAAAATGCTTTAAACGTAATTCATTTATAATAATAAAGTGCTTTAAATGTAATTAATGATAGTTTATCATAATAGCATTCTTCTTCCATAATATCTTTATTGTAATCAAGTATCTTAATTGCAGCTTTTCACAATAAAATACTTTAAGCACATTTAATTAATTATAATAATGTTTTTTTTTTTTAATTGTAATTCATCACAGTAAAATGCTTTATCTGTAATTATCATCTTTTAATCAAGAGCTTTAACTTAGTTAATTTAAAGTAATGCTTTACTACGATTAATTATTGTTAGTTAATCACAATGAACTACTTTAATATAATCATGTTTATTATATCTTAAATAATAAATTTTGAAAAGTTTAATAATAATAAATTATTCTTCAAAGTAAAATTAGAATTCATTTTTATCATTGT
>NW_019385117.1:198459-346333 GCF_000671375.1 Centruroides sculpturatus | reverse complement strand
ATAATATATATATATATATATTTTTTTTTAACAATTTCAATTGAAAATAAATACATTCTGACAACAGGAATGTCGATTGTTGAAAGAAAACTAATAAATCTTATTATATAAAAAGGAATAAATTTAAAAAGAATAAGATGTAATGTAACATTATATCATTTTATATATTTGAAATATAAATACTTTGATGGCATATTCCCGAACAATAATACTGATGCCAGAGACTAATAACATTATTATGATGTAAAAAGGTTACGCTCCCAGTTGCCCGAGGGATGTCAGTATTCTCTTCAACTCTTAAGTAAGGTCGACTGTTATTATAGAACTAGTCTTCGATGTATTCTACAGAACCTGTTTGACAGAGTCAGTTGACAAGTGTCCTGATGGCTAAGACACAAGTCAACGACACGGAACTAGGAGCAGATGAAGTGGCCACTTATCCCGTGCCTTTTTGGGGACGTCACGTTTATGGCCACTCTTCTACCCTCCATTTATTTCCATCTTCATTCTATTGACTTTTTAAAATATCTTTTTGCTTACATTTCTTCTGACCTTCGACACGTAAGTAAACACTATGTTTTCTTAAAATACAGTAAAAACTATTTTAAAAGTTCTACAGTACAATGAATGCATACTGATTGATACAATGGAGTGTATTTTAACATATACAGGAATGTTTTCAATATTTAAATATGCAATTTAAGAAAGAAAAATACATTAAACTATGACTTGAAGCAAATTTCATATCCTTCAGTTATGATTATAAGACATATAACTCCAGTTGTTGTTGGTGAAAAGAAACAATTGATTGATGGATTGCATAGAATCTTATATTGATGAACAAGTAATCCGAACTGTCAAGGAATTATTACACAATTATTTTCACCTTGTTATTATTATCGGACACATCAATATTTCCAATCATTAATGGCACAGTTTTCCACATTCCAAAAAAAAACATAAGATTTTCAAATATTTAAATCATATTTTACACGATTTAACAGCAATTTTTCTCATTAATATAAATATTAATAACTTTGAGATAAAGTGGGTGTATTTTTTTTTTTTTTTTTATATAATCTTCTTACATCATGCAGACTAATCTTCTTCATTATATAAATCTGAAGAGGACGTTCTTTTGTTTTCTCAAACACATAAAGAGGGCAGATCTATAGTTAGTACAGGACAAGCAGCTAGACCTACATCAAATGTCAGTGTCGGCGTTCACCGGCATTAAGACCTGTCATTTATCATTCAGTTCCCAGGACCTGCTTGACAAGAAAATTTCCTAGCTAATAGTTTCCGTACAATTCTGTTCCTACTTTTCACAAGAATGAACTCTGTGACATTCTCATTGTAGCTAAGAGCAATCCGTTCGTCAAGCTCTTGAAGTGATGCACAATCGTCTGTCGTGACATCACACCTTTATAAACACGTGCCACTTTTTATTTTTTCTATGTGATAGAAACTAGACAGATTGTAAGAATACGTTTACGCTTTTTTTGATATTATATTGATGCAGTTTTGAGTATATTTATATTAATTTTAGAGTGTGCTTAATGAGTTTAGCTTTTCTAAGTTAGTTAGTGACATTAAAAAAAAAAAGGCATGTAAACATAGTGTTTCGACGTGTTTTTGTTTCGTTTAATGAATAAAAAATGATAGTTTGGATCGTAATATATCGTTTAACATCTTTAAATTAATAATTGAAAGGTTAAATTTTGCAGAAACAAATACTTTTCGGAGGCGTATAAAAAAAAAATCCCATTGATCGTTTCCGCCAGACTAAACAATACAAGATGCTGTTGTTATAAATAACGTTAATGACGTGTTGCAAAGTTGTGAACCAAGACGTGCACCTCAGTTTAAAAACAACATGTCCTGTCGAAAGGCTAAGTGACAAAGTCTTGTCATTAAACATTCAGTCGAGCTGGAGACGAGGCAATGGGGCAAGGCGTAGAGACAGAGTTGTAATGAGCCATGGCTGGCACACTTCCCTCTCGCTTGCCTTTCCTTGTCGGATGTCTGTGACGATGAAAGGGCTCAGGCTCAAATGGACCGTTCCTGGGTCCAACCGGCACATTTGTCAAAGATGGGAAAATGAACTGGGACAGCTGCTTTTGTGTATTTCCCTTTTTGACTCGGTCACTTTTTTTCATCGCTTATTTTCTTCACTATTCTTAAATTTAGCTACAAATTCAATGATTACGGATAGACAAATGGACAGACTACATAAATTTTATTCAATTATATATTATTCTCGACTAATTAATCAGAGGGAGGTGTAATTTTTAATAGGTGCTGATATTAATCATGTTAATGTTTCAAATCTTAGAAAGAATTTATTTTTTTAAAATAAAACACAAATCATAGTTAAGTTTTGTTATAAATAAAGAAGAATGGTGTTAAATTTTAGCTATTTTCGGATAGAATAATAAAAGATTATAGACTTTATTAGGCTATAGACTAGATTAAATTGAAAGAATATTTTTGGTAATCCATTTTTGTCCCTCGTATGTAATAAAAAGTAAAATAATTTTAAATAATTAAAACTTTAAAAACAAATCTAAAGTTTTTATTTATAAACTTTGATCAAAATTCGTTGGAAATCATTAAAATATAGAATTTCTCAACCGTTCCTACTTTTAGCTTATCGACAATGCGATTCACAATCTTTCTGGGAGTCGCGATCTACCGGTTGGGAAATCAATTAATAAAAAATATATAGCCTATATATGTAGTTTATTTTCAATTACCATTCCTTATAACTTTATTCTTTTGTTATAATTAAGTATAAGATTTTTCTTGTAAAAATATAATTAGTTTTGTAAATTATCTCGTCAGGGTGGTAGAGAAATATCGATTTAGTATCATTGTTACTTTGAATACAAACGAATTCAATATTTTGATTAGAATTTACACTTGAAGATTGATGAGTTTTTAAAGTATTTCAACTGTAAGTAGAAAATTTATTTATACTCGATCCATAAGAATTGCAAGAGGTTGAGTAATTCTCATAGGATATAAATCTATAAATAATCTTTTTAACAGTTTGGATCCTAAGGTGCTTTTGTATGAGAGTGGGGGTGGGATTTTAAAAACCAAGTTTCTTTCGGATAAATAATTTATAAAAATTTCTCTTTCGGCTCGTGTAATGTAGTTAATTTATTGTTATTTTCTATAAAGGGGGGGGGGTGGAGAACGTCAGTGAGATTTCCCTTGTTAAAGAAAAGTGCAGAAAATCCTCCTAGACAAGTGGAAGTAAGTTAATGGATGTATTGTCGACTACAGAGAATCAAATGGACAAAACAACGGTTGGAGAAATGTTCCCAGGGGCCCTCCGAATGACATTTTATGGGGAAGGCGAAAGGGGGCCACTCCATTTATCACAGGTGTGGGCCAGGTAATTCCACGTTCATGACGTGAACCTAATGACAAATAGTCGATCAGACGACTGACAATTATGTGTCGCCTCGATATTATTGAAAGACATGGTTAGGGGCAAAAATCGTACGAATTTATCTATGCAACTTAGCCCGGGGTGAGTTCAATAACTGTTAAAAAACAATACAAATCCAGTTCAACGATGTCAATACAATATATTCTCTATATTATCCTCGCTTCTTTGTTATAAAGCCTAAGGTGTTTTCCCTCTATCCCGTTTTAACCGTTTTTGCCTCCAGAAAAACAAAGTGGGACTTCGTTGCAGTTTAATTTGCCACGTATGACCTATAGGTCACAGGTAGGGACCGTCTCAATAACGGAATGTCGGTGAATTTGAAGTGATGAGTTATCGCTGGCATGCTAGCTCCCGGCCATTTACATCATTTAACTGACAACTCGTGACGTCAAAATAGTTAAAAAAAATATTTTCTCGCTTATTGTTTCATCTAGAATTTATGGTCATACATTCGCCAACATTTATACCCTGTAGAAAATTTAGGTTGCTTGAAAATAACTTAATTAAAGTTAGTTTTCGACTTACATAAGAAGTCAAATTTATATTTTTACAGCTTATTCTTACAAGAAAACTACAAAAATATTATAGGAAAATGGCACAAAACAATAAAATTAGCCTATTTAAACAGCTTCGAAGAGAATACAAAATATTTTTTTTTGTCCCGAATTCTTTCATTTATGTTAAGCAATTTTAGGAAGAAACGTATAGAAATTGTTAATTAAGAGTTTGCTCTCTCTCCAAAATATAGTTGAAAGTTTTCCTTTTTCTGTAGATTAATTGCTTATCCTTCTTAATGCTGTCTCATAAACTGACTTCGGTACTTGTTATTTTCTGTTAATATAATTATGGCAAAGTAGAAACTCTCCAAAGAACAGTTGCACCAAGTGAAAGGAAGGATGCTGTAGACATTTACAGTGAACAGAAGCTAGAAAATCTATTCTTAAATAAGTACACGAGATAAAGAAATTAGTCTGGGCTGCAAATTGTGAGTCTCTATGGTTTAGACTGAACACAATCCGATAAACGTCAACTAAATTCCATAGTGTACTTTCAGTGCAGAAACAATTAAGATAATTGTGAAAATGAAAGTCTTGGCAGTATTTAATTATAATGTAATTAAAGGGACGTCTTTATCCTTTCATCTGAAGACACTACGTTGCAGACTTCAATTAAAATTTGATATTTTAAGTTCATAGTTTATCCCTCGGATTCTGTTTATGTAAGATGGGTTGTAGCCTCAAGCAAAATTATAAACAGCTATGAATAAGCCGTTATTATATTGAAAATATTAATTCAAATATTGATGATACTGCATTAGTTATCATAGAAACCCGTTATGTTTAAATAGATAATGGATATAGCCCACTTTATCAGATCAATCTCGTTTTATATAGGTGATTCTATAATAAATGCCGAATAAACCAATGAATAAATTAGAATCTATAATGTAAATAAATTAAAAAAAGAAGAATAAGAATAAGGATATACTTTTTAGATTGAGATAATAAGAAAAGTGAGTGGCAAATCTATCATATTTTTTTTTATTTACAACTTTATATAAATAACCTGTTTTTCCTACAGTTAATATTAAATGATACACCCAACTTACCTGTAATATGTAACCTCGAGCATAATCTTCATACGTCCAACCAAAGCCGTGTAATACTTGCAACACTTCTTCATGCTGCAATACACTAAACAGTCTATCCAGAAGAATTTTTAACCTTATAGGGATAGCTTGTGTTCCATAAAGCATGAGAGAGGCAATGTCGAAGGCAATACTAGGTTGCACTAACTCTACCTGATGACAATTATAAAGATGACGAAAACCGAGTTTATCCAGGGCTGAAATGAAAGAGAAACATATATTTATCTACTGAAATATAAAAAAAAAAAAACAACTTAATATTTATCAAAATTAAACATTGAATACAATAGCTCCACGGGTAATCGCCCTTTAAAAGATGCAAAATTCTGGTTTCTCAGATCCATCAAAGATTCCAACATTTCAACAAATATTACTTTACGAGTTGAATAAGAGAAACAATAGTGATGTTAAATACAGAGTTAGAGTGACAACTACGAACTGACCCAATAGTTAAAGATAGGGTGCAGACAGCTAAAAAGAAAATCCCTGTACCCAGATGGGAGGTCCTGGAAGGGAATACATAGTAATTAAGCAATTGGGAAAAACGTGGTTCTACCAGTTCTAATAATAGCTTCCTAGAGATGGTTAAACGACTTGATGTAGATCGATGGACGTTGTTACAACTGATTGTCCATTGTCCGACGCCATTCGCTTCTGGACATTGGATAACTAAAGACAAAAGTCGACTGTACCTCAAAAACAACTGACTTTACTCAGGTTTGCGCTTAGACATATGTCAACAAGTTAAGGTAGAGAAGAACAAACAATCTCTTTGTTATTTATTAATATAGAATTGAAAATGAAACAACTTCCAGAGATGTTACAGAGTGAAAGGACATATTTGAAAATCGACCATTTAATACACACACACAAAAAAATTTTATTTTATAAACTATAAATAGAAACATCATTAAATAACTTAAATAAATAGGATTAAACAAAGTCGACTTAAGTAAATTTTTTTTCTGCTTCGTTTTACGAATTCTGCGTGTTTTATTTAGAAAACTTAATTTTTAAAATGTTCTTTTTATAAGAATTCTTTATTTTATTCACTTTTTAAGTAGAATAAGTACAATAAATACTTTCTTTATAGGCCTATATCAATTTGTATACTAAAACATGATTTTTCAAAGCAGAGAAAACTGTTAAATCTTTAAAAATAATAAATTAAATTGTGTAAAAATGTAACCTGTTTTTATAAAATTTATTGAGGACGATTTGTATTTATTAAAATTATTTAAATTTTTATAACGTTGGAAGATAGAGAGTTGCACGTTAAAATCGGTTTAAAAAAAGATGAATGGGAATTTTTTTTATCGCCATATCCAATATTTGTTTAAATTCCGTGATTAAATAGAAACTCGCTAGTTTTTATTTATGATATAAAGCATTTGTAACCTATTGTACCTGAAATGCCAGAGAATAATTAGTCTGACAAAAGGTATCTGTGTAAACTATTGCCTAATTTTCTGTATGACCTCAAATACATTCGTGACATTCTATAGCTCACGTTCATCGTCACGCGTGATAACATGACAAATAGCGTCGGGAATATTCTATTGGATAAGGAGATTTTACACGATGGATCAGAGGTCATTCATGCACCTGTACTGCTGTATAATGAGAACTGGCGACTGCAATATCGTGACAGTCCATTTGTAGGGGGTTCGGAAGTCGTGACAAGGTGCATCCCACCGATCACTTTTCCGATAAGAGGACAGTCCCCGGAACAGCGAGAGCAGGGGTGGCACCGGGTCTATAAAACAAAAGGGAAGGCCTCAGGAAAAGCAGCGGCCTTTCTAAAGGCTGACTTGTCTGTTGTCCGTGACTGCCGACGGGTGTGAAGAGGGGCCCATCACACCCAACTTAATCCCTCCCTTTTTTCTCTTCCTCCCTCTCAAAAATCATGGTCAACCTTAACAGAGGCCCATCTAACACTTCATAACCTGGTCTCATTTGAACGAGGCGTTTGTCAGCTGACGGGTCTCTTATGTTATTTGGGTGTTTTTATGACTATGAGCACTTACTAAAGTTCTTATATCTCTATAATTACGCAATATTGACTTTATGCAGTGCGTGCGAAAGAGAAAAACACAGTATTCGAGAATTTTAAAATGAATATAAATCTAATGAGTCTCTTAATCCTCTTATATTTAAAAACGATGGTTCTTTAACAATTTATACGAATTAAATCTCCTTTGAAACGATAAAATTACATAATTTAAGTATAATATTATTTAAAATATGATTTTTATGTTCCTATAGCGATTAAGTTTGATTTAACTTATGGCCGAATGTAAAGCTTTTATACAGTTGGAGTGCATTATTACTGTCTGAAAATGAAAAATGGAACAACCTTGAATTCACGACATCCCACATAAAATAGGAGACTGACATCCCGCTGGACAGTCACTTTAGTCTTAAAGTCTATCATTAGTTTGGCATCCCAAAATGGTTGCATAGTAAAATCACGGGGTCCCGTTTCATCTCTATCGTCTCATATATCACTGCCACACGTCTAAGACCCGTTTCTACGGTTATTTCTCTTGTAGCTCTCTAAACAGCGGTCACCATCACCGAACCGAGTACGCTGGACCCGGAGCCAAAGTCCATTAGGATGTGCTGGATGCCAACAATGGAACCGGGCCCCAAAATTACAGGGTTGGTGACAGTGGCCGCAAGCTAGACAACGTGGCAGTGACCCAGGGTCAGCCGAGTGGACTCGACAGGGCAGACTATCGAAAGAGACCTCCCGAGGCCCCTAAGAACATCGAGAGGTCCTGCTGCACCCACTACAACAATGCAACTATCTCCGTCACACTGCATCAGGACACAATTTATCATGAAATATCTCCTATGGCCACGCCCTGTAGCAACCACTAGATGCGTTGCGAGAAGCCAAAGAGAAGAAATGAGAACTATCAGATGAACTATCTATCATAATACAGAATATTGAAAACGCCTATACACCTATATTTGGGGTGACGAAAATCATACGAGACATATATTAATATTGTATCAATCATTAAATAATCATTCTGAAGCAACATAATCCTTAATTTCGATTAGTTTACTTAAGTTTACTAATAAAACAATATCCCATCTGTAGAGAAAATACGGTAAAGAAGAAACGGGGGTCTTTGGCATTAATAATTTTTAAACATTATACTTCACGTAATTAAAGCGAATCTGGTACATCCCTCGATGTAATATATCGGCCATGAAAATCGTAGTTTTGACCCTTCCCTCTCACCCCGGGGCGTGCAGCCGCCCCCTCCCGATCGGAACATCCCACACCGGAAGTACCCTGCGGTCTTTGGGCACAGGTGATATATTACAGTAAGATAGTGGGGAGAAGAGAACATTAAATAGAAGGTCAATATGGATACTGACACCCCGGTGAGTTTCCTAGCTGATGTAACGAAGTGAGGAATCATTTCAAGCTTCCTTCTCATCTCTCTTTAATGAAACCCCAGTAACCTACGATTCAGGAAAACTATCAAAAACTAACAAATAACCTGCCTCTAGCCATAGGCCCTACCTATCCGGAAATGCTTTTAAGTACTAAGAAATTTAGATATTTGTAAATTTTCGTTACAGACTTCGGATGAATTGTTTCAGATTATGATATAAATTTCAAATACACTTCAGATTGAGATAATGTTTACTCAACTGACATATCGCAGGAAATCTGCGTTTAGTCAAACGTTTTAAGCGAGGTACAGTACATTGTCAAATACTACTCACGTACAGTGTAACTTTGTTAGGTGTGTAATCTGTATTCCCGCAGGCGTGCCTCCCAGCAGGATGTTAACTTCATTAATTAGTTGGTAGGGTGAGATCGATTAAGTACACTTCAACACCAAACGTCTTGATGTATAGCTGCAATTTAGCATTGTATCAATCGTCTTTCATTTTCATTTCTCAGAAATTATAAGATACACTTGTTTATAATTCTATTTCCAACAATATTCCGTGTCATAGGATGGAGAAATTATTCACATTCTAGCAATTATCTTCCATGTTTCCTCAACGTCTCTATATCAAAATCTATGATAGAAAGTGGAGGAAGTGAAGCTGTAGGTGCACATTTGCTAACATTCCTAACCCATTTATATGCACTCAGAGCTCATTTCCACATATTAATTAAATTTAAACACTACGATTATAAAGTGTTAGAACCATAAAATGTACTTTAAAAAATATATTCTTCTACATTCAATATTCACATAATAATATTTAAATACATATAAATTATAGGCTATTTGTTTGACTTAAATACCGCAATTAAGAAAATTGATAGAGATATATAATTTGTGTAAGAAAATCATCAAAGAAAACGTTAAAAGTTATCAAAATGTTTGTGTAAAAGTTTGTTGGAGTTCATTAGATTGGTTTTGTTATAACAATAAAGAAACAAGAAGCGGTTCTAGTGATGTTACAACACAAAAGACCCGACAAGTGACATAGGAGGCTACTGTCATCTAGCAATACACAAGCAGTACTTTGTCCATGTCGAAGTTCGAGGACCTCCCGGGTTCCATTGTCGGAAGACTGTTGTAACATCGAACGCCGACACATCTATCACCATAGTAATAATGTGTTCCACTGACACGAACACCGATGTTTAAGTGTTTGCTGTCCGGTGGTCAATTTGTTGTCACAGTCGGGGTTCATCCGTAATCATTGATGAACTCGTAACGCTATGGATTTTTTCTCATTTTTTTCTCGTCGCTATCAATTTATAAATTAATATTCTCGGTGATTTATAATATATTTTCTTATTTTAATTCAACAGAAGTGATTCTTTTGTAAAGAAAATATATGAAGAGTGTATAAAAAAATAGGCCTATATGAGCCTACAATACTTCCTTCGGATAGGATGTTATAACAATGGCGCTTGCTTCCAAATTAGTTTATAAAGAAAATCATTTAAGAAAGATTTCTTGTCTCTATACAACAAATAAATATATAAATCAGTATATTTTAATTAAAGAATTAGTGATTTTTATACATTAAATTTATAATTACGAGCTTTTATTTTATTTTTAATTAAGCGTTATTACATGATATAATATGTTAGAACCTATAATATAATAATATAATGACTGTGTTTTTCGTTTCCTCACGTTAGAGCTGGTGACATTTTCTACCAGCGACTCGGTCATTCGTTCTAACTATGACCAATAGTAACCAAGGAAGAGCTGTTAACAGAAGGTGTTTCGTGTTTATATCGTAAAAGTGAGAATTGGATAGAAACTACTTTAACACCGATTACTTCAGTAACAAAATCATTAATGAAACCTTACAAATTTCGGTTATAATTAAAAAAATAATTCTAATAAATTCGTTCATTGTATACACACATATGTTAATAAGATAGAGAAGATGGAGAGTAAAAAAAAAAAGAAAATAGATGAAAATATTAAGAAAAAAACTGTATTATAAAGATTTTTCCATAAATATTCAGTTAATGTAATAATTGTAAAAGTAATATTTTTCCTATAAGAGAAATATGGTGTTTTATTGACGGATGGTAACCTAATGGCAACTACATATGTGATGTGTGGCGGTCGAGTTTTTAATATCGTCTAACTCCCCGTTACCATGGCAATAAGAGGAGGTTGATTGGTAGCTAAACTGTTTCAAGCCAATAAAAGTGGATCAAAAAGGCACCAAGCTTCTCCCAAGAAAAATATAATCTCACATAATAAGGAAATTCTCCAACACCGTATTCATTATACGACAGAAAGCATTTTTACTTATAAAATTGATAAAATTATGATATTTAAATGTGTAAGAATGTACATATTTAGCTTACAATTACTTGTAAATGAAATTATTTTTTTAAGATTTGAATTTCATTTAGGTTTGCAATTCAATAATCGGAGTTTAAATATTTCCAAATTTATTCACTTCCTGAAAAAAAAGAAAGAAAAAAATATATATATATATTAATTTAAAAAAAGTAACACAAATTTAATAACTGTTTAATAAATTAAGAACAGTTTTTTTTTTCATAGAGACTACAAATATAATTAGAAAAAAAAGCGATGCCTTAGGACTTCTCAAGGTCTACTAATGAAGATGAAGTCTTGGTGGAAAATTTGAGGAAAAAAAAATTTTTAATGAAATACAAGGATTTTGAAGTTACGATTAATTACTTAAAGTTAAAAAAAAAAAAACTCGGTCTTTATAAGAAATAAAAACACGAAGATCGATAAGCCGCAGACCCTATGCTATTCTAATTAACAGTTTAGTTGATCTCATAAGAGTGTGAATTGCCAAGTATTGCCATAACGAGTCCACAAGGATTAATTTCGTCAGAACGTTGGCAATACGATGAAGTAAGTATTCCACCAATCATCTTTGTAACTTTATTAGCTACTGACTAAACATGTTGTATTTTTATGAGAAAAATCAACTTGTATACTAAGTACTGTACTGTACAATACACTTCCTATAGGATAAATTTCAAATTTGTAAAAGCGTAACCGATGATCTTAACTAATTTATTAATATTCTTGAATATGATAGACCTTATATGTTAGATAAATAAAATTAAATATATTTAAATACAGACTGAAACAGCAAACTATAATCTACGTATGAGAACAAACCACAGGTTATGCTAATTACAGGTTATAAGAACATAGGTTTGTAATTAGTAATGTGAACAATCTATTACGTTTTTTAAAATATATATTAAGAAATTAAACAGTAAGTTGGAAGAATTTAATCATCGATTATACAATAAGTAATGGTAAAACATATACTATACTATACAGAGTCTATTAGTGAAGTAAACTAGTCACACAAAATGCATTGAGACTAGATTAGGGACTACAAAATCATACTATAAGCTGTATAATATCTAATGATCTTACACCTATATAAAATATATTGTTATAATAGAGACTAGAAACTATATGAAACGTGTAGGCCAAACTGTAGAGTATACTAAAAGCACTTTAAAGCAAACTAGAAACTACTATTAACAAAGTGTAGGCAACTGTGGTTTGCTTCTCTACTACATTCTGTATAAACGGAGACATTATAAGTACTGGATCATATTTATCAGATTGATTAACCGAGTCATTTTTATCAATTGTTCTCAATTAAGCAAGTAAATTTAATTAAATATTATAGAGTAGTTTGGAAACTTTAGTTTTTCTAAAGCATTTAAGAGTTGAGTTTGAAAAGTTGAGCCACCACTCGTGTTGCTGTCGTTGATTGATGGTAAGAAAGTGTCGTGGCATGTCTGTAAGAGAGAAGCTTGCCCTATGTTGCCACTGTGACAAATTGTCTCCAACATATCTCTGTCATTTCTACCATTCTTCTCGATCGGAGGTCCATTTCCCGACCGTGCGAATTTGTTTATTTGTCACCTGCGAGAAGTTCTCGCAAACAACTTGATGAACTTTCGTCATGATGAATGTTCACCTCACAATGTCTGTATGTAGCGATCCATTTCCCCCTCGATACCATCTAAACAATCTTGAATAAAATCGCATTCCCTTCAAGATTTTTCGATTAATTCTTGAATTTTTCTTCAAACAAACAACGTTTGTTATTTTATAAGAATTATTTTAAGATCAATATAAATTATTTATATATTTTAAGCATAATTATATAAAGTACATTTAGAATATTGAATATTCTAAAACATGGACAGTGAAATTTTTGATCAAATTCAATTTGTTAACTTGATAACTGAAACTTATTTTACCTATCAATTTTACCAAGAAAATAAGAAATTTGTTTAAAAATTAAGGATAATTTGGCTTGTAATTTTTATAGAATAAAATTATAAAACTGAAAAACATTATTAAAAAACAAATAAGTTATTTTAATTCTTATAAATTTCAACTTCTATAACAAATTGTGTAATGTAAATATCAAGATGAAGAGCTGTAGCAATCGAGAACAAAGTTATGATCAAGAATATAATATTGTATTAATTAAAAACATAACTATTAATATTTGTAAAATATATAGGCTATTTTAATTAGTTGCCAATAATTTTATAGGCCTATATATCCTTTAAAAATTTGAATACATACGAAGGAAATAAATAGATCTTCTGATAGAAGTATTACAATTTTTATTAAAAAAATACTTTTCCCTGTTTATATTCGAATTAAAAACGAAGATTTTTTTAAAATAATTATATTTTATGAAAGATATTGATTAAGTTTTATAATAGTTTAACTATATTTATAACGTAAAATTAAATTTATTTATAGGGAATAAGGAAAATTTTAACGTTTGGCCTTGATAAATATACAATTGAAAGATTTTCCTCCCTTTAAATGTCTATAGATTTGTTAATATCAAGCTTTTAATTGAAGATTAATGTCAAAAAATATTTAAAATTATATCATATTTTTATAATTTTAGAATAATGAATAAAAACTTATCGTCTTTTCAAATACATTTTCAATGTGTTTAGATTTAATACATCAAAGAAAATACTTATTAGTTAATAATTATCTGAATATATTAAATAATTTAACTTAAAAACCATTATTTTATTTTAAAAAAAAAATCTTGGTTTTTTTTACAGTTTCTAAAAACCGTAAGCGGGCCTTTATACAAAAGCGAAGACATTCAACAAGACTGTTGTCGCAACTACAACTATCTGGCAGAAGAAATTAGTCAAACAGCAGGTTTGCGGAAAATAGATCGAGTTTGAATTTTAAATTTGGCAATAAATGTCGATGGTATACACATACTGTTCTGGCTTTACGATCTTTGGCACTAGTTCACTACATGGTGTCTTTAACGAAGGGGGCTGCTACCCCACGGAGATATCTCCCACTGTTAGGACAGACAGGGTAAACAAGAGGGACAGAAACGTCGTATGGATTAAACAGCAGACACACCACCTACCATTGGGAATATAACAGCGGTCTGACTAATCTTCGATGACCTAAGGTCGCATCAGATTCTGTCCTGCAGACAGGTTCTGTCACATATTCGGATTTTACTCTAGTTTTTTCTTTACTCCCCCTTCAACGATTAACCTTAGTTTGTAAAAGTCCTATCTCTAATCTGATTAAATTGCAGCTCTTATTTATAATATTTTTGAACAATTGTCGTCTTGATGATACCTGAAGGATGACGCGATTATTTTGTGCATTACAAGAAAGTAATTTAAATTCTTTATAATCTTGTTTTCAACCTTGAAACATGGAAGAATATACAAGAATTTAAATTTTCTTTCATAAAATTGATGCTGATCTTTGCTTGTTTGATAATTACTAGTGAAGAATCTTTTTAGAATTCTCTTTGATGATATTAATTTTACTTTTATAAAATAATAAAACTTAAAAATTTGAAAATAAAAGTAAAAAACAAGAGCAAATCTTCTATTTCGCACATTTAAAGAATCAAGGGTTTTAATGAAACAGATTTAACAAAAATATAAAATATTTTAATGATGAAAATTTTAAAGTTTCAAACTTCATTCTAAAAAAAAGAACATATTTGGTTAAATGCCAAAAAATTGTTTCCTTTTTAATTCCATTAAAAGAAATTATTGTATAAAAGGAAATTAAAAATAGAAAAGAACATGTCTTAATAGTTACAGAAGAAACTTTTATATTACTTTGATATATAAAACTATAATTTTAGATTTATTTCTAATGTAAAAATTATTAATATAAATTAATTAAAAGTATAAAATATCGACTTTTAAATGTATTTTTTTAAAATTAATTTTAATTTTTCCTGTAAAAGTAATCATAAAAATGCAATCTATTAGCATAAGGCAAACACTTAAAGAGTGAATGAGAATTTTTGATTGACATTTGAGGTTCACAGATTTCACGTGATTAGATTAGAAGTATTCTTAATTATAATGTACGGGGTCCAAATAAAATTAATTAAAAAAAAAAAAAAAACTAAAGAACAAGCTCTCATTTGTTTAACATTTCTTTCTAGAATGATAATGAAATGAATTGTAACAAACTCGATTCGACCTCATTATGGCTTTCGGTGCATAATGATGAGCTAAAACTGACAATAACTTAACTCACTAATGATTATCCTTTAACAGTAACCTAGAGGTAGGAAAGTTTTTCAAGGAGGTAACCGCGAGTAATTTTTGGTTGTTTGAATGTAATTTCATTTACTTAGGTTATAAGAAACGTGAAAGGTCTAGATACTTGTGATTACATCTTTATTTGTGATTACTGCTTTTCAAAAAAGAAGAGAGAAGAAGAAGAAGAAGAAAAAAAAGTAGTAGTAGATGTGTCCGGAAGAACGTAATGCGGTCATTGAGGCGCTTCGAGAATAGTCGTAAAATCGTTGGCTTATCTCCTCTTAAAGGGTTGTTATCTACAATGATTTGTAGCCAAGAGTTTTTGACACAACGTCTCCAGATTAATTACACGTAACAGAAGTAATTTTAGTACCTTCTACCTTAGGGAGTGAGAGAATGCGCTGATTTCTTCATCTCGTTTTGTTGTAATGGAACTAAAGTTAAAAAAAAAAATGGTAAAAAATGAAGTGGAAATGAAGAATTCGACACACACACAAAAAAAAAGGTAATGCAAATGAGGATTTCATAAATTCGTCTACCTTCTCTCTCTCTCTCTCCTCTCTCCTAAACAGAATTCCTGTTCTTTTTTATGTATGTGTGTGTGTGTGTGTATATGTGTATGACCCAGTTCAAGGTTGTGTGACAGTGGAAATGTTCGAGATCGTCGTAATGGTTTGTAAAAAGTCAACAAAACTGAATTATGCAATTACAAGTATTAGCTGTCACGATTTGATTATTAATATTAGCAGTATCTATAGGGTATTGTTACACGAGGTTCTTCCAGCTGTCTATGCGCGTTAGTGAAGAAATCCGCCTCTTCCCTTAGGCAAAGAGTCTTGGTTCCGGGACGAAGACGTTTGGCCACTTTCCTCCGCTCCCGCCCCTACATCTGGTTGTCGTGACAAGATGAGATCCGAGCGCCAGATACCACACCTCGCTCCACTGGGTTCTGATAAACATCGCACGCGGGCCTTTTTTTCTCTCTTCTCTACAGAATGGCGTCTAATTGTAAGTCCCGGTCTCTACAGAAGATGAAGAGAAGGGGGAAAACCGAGAGATGACCAATAGCCATCTTCTGTCAAGACTTGGAATTTGACAATTGTAGGGTCCAGTCTGTCCTTAAATTGTCTCGCTCAGTCTTCTTTTTGATGATTGCCTTTAAAAATGTCGCTACATTACGTGTTAGGGTGATGAAAATCAAGTGTATACAACTATAAATGCTAAAGGAATTCTGTTCCCTAATACTATGTTTTATCAATTTAGATTTTCAATCTAATTTTTCTTGATTATATCGATACAAAATAGCTAAATTTTTTAAAATATTTCTTAACTAAAAGCCTCAAATTGTTAAAAAACATAATATATAAATTCTCTTCTGCATTAATTATTTTTAATTTTATAAATTTTTATTAACTAAATCAATGCGAATATTAAAAATTAATATCTAATTTAAAGTGTTCATTATAATAGGAATTTTACTACTAAGTTATTAAATGTGTAAAGAAACAATAATTAATATTTTTAATAATATTTATCTGCAATAAACTTAAATTTTTATAAGTATTAAATCCTGTAAAAATTCGTATTACTAATATTAATTAAATAGCTCATAAAGTAAATGTATTAAAAGGTTTAGTTTAAAAGATTTTCAACTGATAAAAGCATATTCAAAAACATGTTAAAAATTATAAATTTATAACGGAATAACATATTATTAACAGCAAATAATTAATTAAATATACATAAAATTAACCTTTTAAAGACTTTTCTGAAGTTAGAAAAAGACTAAACACGTTGTAAGAATAATGAAATCTTCATAATTAAATATACAACTGATAAGACCTTATAATATTTTTAATTAAAATTAATTTTAGCAAATAATTTTGCATACAATTGTAAAATTTTAGTGGTACATTTACATATAAAACATTAGTTAGAGTTAAATTAACGTAGGCCTATCGATACACGATAACAATTAATTAATTAAGCTCGAATTTTTTTTTATATCTCGGATATTTGCATTAATTAACTAATTAAAATTAATTGAGGCATTTTAATATCAATTAAGTTTTGCACATGACGTTGCTCCAATTCCTTTGAATAAACTTTTATGTGACTGAATGAGCGAGCATATTAATCATTAAAACTGTATTTTAGAGTAATTTTTATCTTTGATCAATAAATAAATAAAAATATCATACGATTGTAAGACTTTATCTATTAATCTACTGTACATAGTTATTGTAAACGTGATCGGGATCATATTTAAACAGGAATAGTAGGGTTGTAAAATACTAACAAGTGTGATAGGCTACCGGTGGAATATATACTAAAAAACAATGCCTTTATCACATGAATGATTGTTCTAGTTCGTTCCAAGGATCTGAAAGAAGGTCGACCGCATCTCTTTCAAGTTTGTTGTTCCCTTTATACAATGAAAATCGAGATGCTACAGTTATTTTTGCCCTGGAAACGATCTCGAGTCTCCAAACGTCAGAGTCACGCAGGGCGTCCCTGAGTTCGCCCTATCTGTCTACGCCCCACCCCACCCACATGAAAAATAGTCAGCATTTCCGTGTTCGGCGTAACCCTTTCTCGTGTTTAGATCGCTTCTAGATAGTCTATAGTTGATTCCCTGCTATGTCTGACCTGTCGTTGCCCTGCCCCACCTCTCCGGTTTTGGATCGATTTACGTTTTGAAAAACTCTTTGTTCTTAAAATTGGATTGTTGTTTATCAATAATCCATTGCTCTTTTTTTTTTTAAATTAAAAAATATTGCACAACTCGGATAATTGAAAAAAAAATCTTATCGTGCATTGAAGAAATCGAATATATAATAGATAATAAGGAAGAAGAAATTCGATCGTCACGTGCGTATTCGTTTCCGACATTTGTCATTTCTGAGGGGGGGAAGTGTCGTTTTGCCATTCGTCACTCTTATAAACGTGGCAACTGGATTCGTTATGGAATTCCCGCAGCCAGGCGTGGTCCTCCAGTAACCAGGCAACAGTGTCACGTGGCGTACGATGTGTTAGTAATGATCCAGCAACGATGGTGACACATGGTGGTCACAACGCTTTGATGAACGGAAAGAACCTACCTTCCACACTCATATATATAGATAACTTTATATGAGTTTGGAAAATAACAACAATAATCTCATTTCTAACCATTCTTTTCTTTAAAATTCCCAAAATATTTTTTTTAAATATTAAATATTTATTGAAGAATAATAATAATCTTATGTTTATTATTAAGTGAAACAGCGAGCTAGTTAAAGCATTATAAATTATTTTATTCAATAATAAATTATTCAATATCGAACAAACAACGAGTAGCAACTCAGAATTGACATTGCATAATTCTTTAAGTAAAAAAAAAATAATACAGCACGAGAAAGTGAAAGGAAACTTTTTAAAATTTTTATAAACTCGACAAGATGGTCCACATTTTATACATCGCTTTTCACTCAGATGTGAAGTGGATACATTATATTTATTACATCAACCCATCAAACAAATGTCGCACACCAAAGACAATCAGATCACCGTAATTATACCGAGCAGAAGTCTATATATATGTAAAAATTTGACGAGCATTTTTTTCCCTCTTGCAACATATCATTCAGGTTGACGTCTTCAACATTATATGATTATCTTCTACATGCCATTGTCATAAATTGCTCATTGTCAATTCTTTATGCGCCTATATCGATGAATGAAGATCTTAATCTCTTAATTTTTTTTTAGAAATTATCATCAATTTTAATAAAGTTTATCAGATAAAATAATAATAAAAATAAAAGCGTACGAGCTTCTTGGTTACTTATACATAAAGCGATGAAAAATTTTGCATATAATCGCAACGAAATGATGAAAATATATTCTTGCATAACGTGTACCGTATAAAGTTTATGTATGCAAATATGAGTGAATCTTTATTATAGTAAAAAATATGCATCATAAATTCATATATAAAGCGCATTGCATAGAACTATATTGTAAAAAATTCGCAATCAATTTTGATTTGTTTTATTCGACCAATTAAGGCGAATTACGTTGAAATCATTCCACTTAATTATTTATAAAACTATATATTTTTTTTATTATTAAATAATGGGATGCTCGACTCGATTATATTAGTTATTAAAATACAGCATTAAAATGATTGCTAACAATTGCGAATACGCAATCAATTTGGATAAAAAAATAAACATAGTCAATCCAGAAAGCTCAGCGGGACATTAAGGTGGAGATCATATCCTGCGGCGACTACACTCCTCGCACATACACATACATACACACACACAAGGGTTGAATGGAGAATATCTGAGATACGTGTCTAGCCCGAATAACCTAGCATATTCTCTGATTAAACCAAGCAATTCAATAACTTTAAGGTAAAAAAAAAAGAAGAATAGAGCCGACACTGTTGGGACAAGTCGACATATTTTCATATGTTTGGATAGAGAGACTTTTTGTTTTTTTTTTATTTATTTTATAACGAAAGTCTCGAACGTTTTGTCTTCCTTGCAAATGACAAGAGATGGTAAAATTTGTACGAATCAGGGGTTGATTGGTATGCGGCTCAGCTTGTGTGAATCGCTAAATCCATCCAATTTAAATGCCTTCTCACACCCAACAATCCCTGGGAGGGTTAAAATGGCTGATTACACCAAGCTTCTATACTCCCCCTCAACGATATCTTATGTACATCAACTGAAAAAGGTTGAAATGTGAGGAAAAGATCTAATGGAATTAAGGTAAAAAAGAAAAAAAAAATCAAAAATAATAATGGTTCTTATTAGAATAAAGTAATATTCAACATTACCTTTCTAAAATATGAACATTTATTATATTTGCAACAAGCTGGAATGTTTCCTTTCAATTTTTATGAAAGTGGTATAGAGATTTAATGTAGAAGTTACAATTATCAATTGAGATAATAATGGAAAATTTAATGGAATCAATTTTATTAGATTGTCTGTTAAAGAAAATGCTTCGAAATCGGAAAATAAGAGGATGAAATTAAAAAAGAATTTTTTTTTTTTTTCTTTTCTTTTGGAAAAATCGATACAGGAGGAAAAATTAGACTATACCAGATGCCTCTTAACAATTTATATCCAACAACTTTAGTCTGTANTTTCTTGATACCTACTAAATCAGGTAATAATATCAGTAAGTAAACTATAAAAGAAATAATGTAATTATTGTAATAAATTATTAAAGAAAAGGATAAACAAATACTTGATTATTTCTTTGATAATTTATTTTATTAATAATTTACTTTGATAATTTATAAAGAAATAAACAACATATAGTATTTATTTCCTTTATAATTTTTTTCTAATAATTTACTCTGATGTACGGAGAAATTAAGCAATAAAATGACATTTATTTCTTTGATAATTTACTTTATAAATAATAATAATAATAATAAATTAATTAAATTTACTAAACTGTTAAATATGTAAACAACGATTTCGTTGGTTGAAAGTTTATTAAATTATAATTTATTCAATTTTTAGATAATTTAATGAATAATTTTAAAAGCTTCTTTAAAAAATTGGACCATTTATACAATTAAAAATGATTATTATTCGTTTTTTCTATAGCTTTTTTCCCAAAGTCTAAACATATGACACTAAATTATGATTAAACTATCAATAAAAATATGAAAATATATTAAAATAAAATAGATTTTATAAGCATTTAATTACATTAAAATAATATAAATATATATTTTATGTATTATTTAATCGTGTAAAAAAAAATTAAAAAATAATAAATTTAAGTCATAAAATATTATTCTGCTCTTTGAAAAAAAAAGAAATTAAATTTAATAAATAATGCGGAGAAAAAAATTTAAGTCAAATATTAATTTATTAGAAAACGTTTTAAAAGTAAATATATTTATTTTAATTATTTTAATTAAAGTAAATAAACTTAAATCACGATTTTTAAATTGCTAACGAAAGTTCCTAAAATAATTTTTTTTTAATGTAGGCTACAAGAACAACAATAAAAAAAAAACATATAAAAATTAGAATTTTATATGATAATAATAATAATAATAATATATGTTAGGTATTTTTAAAAAATTATGGGATTTTATTTAGGAAAAATGCAGTGAAAGTAGCATAGGGAAGGTTGAAATGCGTAAGTTTACAACTGTTGAAGTCGAAACATCTGTTGATGACAATTTATCAAAAAATGACTCTTGTTTAAAATTAGGTGTATAAAATTTCAACTGTTTGAAAGTAAGGGCAATGATACAGAAAGAGACAAGCTCGATTGCACTCAGGGTGCTTATTGGAAACCCAAAGATCCATCAGGTTGGTAGAACCATGAGCGGCGACTGGGAAAAATTAAACGTCTATAACTTGCAACGGAACACTCTGGGACGTTGGTTCATCACAAGGGGAAGTGGGGGGGAGAGAATTGGACCAAGAGAGGAAAGATCGAATGTTTTTCGAACGAAGGTGGGGGAAAGGAAAGAGAATTTAAAAAAGAAGCGCGAGAGTCATTGGGGAGGGGAGGGAAGAAACAAATTTTCTCTTTCTTCCCCCGCAGTTTTATAATGAATTTTATTTCATTAAAGTTGATGGGGCGGAAAAACTCGCCCATGCCGAGACCACTTAAGAGGAAACGAGACCTATCGACGAAGCAGCTGCTAAAAACTCCAGAGCGCGCATAGTTTTGCATTTTTTAAATATTAATTCTCGTTCCCTTGGTTGCTGACTCAGGATATGAGATCGATGCCTTAATCCCCTCCAGAAAGTTAGAACTAACCCCCAAAATACGACTCGCAAGGATCACTAAGCGTTAAGTCTAAACGACTTGGGTGTAAACTAGAACGAATACCCTCAAAACGGATTAAATCCCCAGTAACAGCTTCTTAAAAAAAAAAATGAATAAAATACGTCTTCTTTCACGTTTCAATATTCTTCATACGGAAATTCATTAACATTTAACTATATAATTCATTAACAGTAGACCTATATTGATCCCATTAATCTCCATACCTTACATACAATTTAATTAAGCGGCCTTTTACATAAATCTCTTAAATAAATATAATCCATTCTACAATTTCGTTTATATTTAATATGAATATTTATAATAAACAATAATTAATTTTTTACATAAAATTATTATTATTTTTTTTAATTATGACAGACTCTGGAGATGCAATTTACAGACTATTTATAAGGTCTACTTTTATAAGAAATAAGCAATATTTTTTTATTATTATTAATAAACATTGACATTGCATAATTCTTTAAGTAAAAAAAAAAATAATACAGCACGAGAAAGTGAAAGGAAACTTTTTAAAATTTTTATAAACTCGACAAGATGGTCCACATTTTATACATCGCTTTTCACTCAGATGTGAAGTGGATACATTATATTTATTACATCAACCCATCAAACAAATGTCGCACACCAAAGACAATCAGATCACCGTAATTATACCGAGCAGAAGTCTATATATATGTAAAAATTTGACGAGCATTTTTTTCCCTCTTGCAACATATCATTCAGGTTGACGTCTTCAACATTATATGATTATCTTCTACATGCCATTGTCATAAATTGCTCATTGTCAATTCTTTATGCGCCTATATCGATGAATGAAGATCTTAATCTCTTAATTTTTTTTTAGAAATTATCATCAATTTTAATAAAGTTTATCAGATAAAATAATAATAAAAATAAAAGCGTACGAGCTTCTTGGTTACTTATACATAAAGCGATGAAAAATTTTGCATATAATCGCAACGAAATGATGAAAATATATTCTTGCATAACGTGTACCGTATAAAGTTTATGTATGCAAATATGAGTGAATCTTTATTATAGTAAAAAATATGCATCATAAATTCATATATAAAGCGCATTGCATAGAACTATATTGTAAAAAATTCGCAATCAATTTTGATTTGTTTTATTCGACCAATTAAGGCGAATTACGTTGAAATCATTCCACTTAATTATTTATAAAACTATATATTTTTTTTATTATTAAATAATGGGATGCTCGACTCGATTATATTAGTTATTAAAATACAGCATTAAAATGATTGCTAACAATTGCGAATACGCAATCAATTTGGATAAAAAAATAAACATAGTCAATCCAGAAAGCTCAGCGGGACATTAAGGTGGAGATCATATCCTGCGGCGACTACACTCCTCGCACATACACATACATACACACACACAAGGGTTGAATGGAGAATATCTGAGATACGTGTCTAGCCCGAATAACCTAGCATATTCTCTGATTAAACCAAGCAATTCAATAACTTTAAGGTAAAAAAAAAAGAAGANTATTTATTAACATTTTGAATTTTGTACAGGAAGAAAAAAAATAATAAACGATGATCAATAAATAATTATAAAATAAAAATTTAAAAGTTTGATTATCTTATTTTTAAAAGTAAAAACTGTGAAGAAATTCCGATTTAATTATCAAGTTTTAATATTATTCTGATGATAAGCTCATATATTACAGGATAAGATTATCTAAAAAATATTCTATTAAGGGATATAATTATGAATAAGAAAATTGAATTAAATCCAATTGATAACTGTTCTCAATTTATCATTACATTATTTTCCATAATTAAATTTAGAACGACTTCAGGTGGCACGAAAGGAAGTTTCGATCATTTTTTATACAAGATAGACCTATCAATTGAATTTCTTTTCGTAGTCATAAGGAAGACGATCTGCTTTCTATCAGTTCAGTTTAGAAATTCTCAAGATTTCAACCAGATACCCCCCATTAAACTCATTTTCTCCTACTTTATACAAGCTCCTCCTACCCTAAATTAAAATGCATATCTGTTGGAAAGACCACCATCTGCAGCCTGCCTGACGTTCAAAATATCATTTCAGTAAGATCGAAATGTTTGCTAAATGAATGTATCGGTATGCATTACATAACCATTACAGCCATCTTGCTTTAAGCCAGCAATGTATTTGCATAAAGCTCTTAAGCCGCTTCAACTGTGATATCTTGAGACATCATCTTTAGCGAAACGTGCTATCAATAATTACATAGTTAAGGGAAGACAGTCATCAAAACATATCCGAAAATAACCTCTTATATATTTTTTTTTTATTCCTTCTTCTGTTGTTTTTAAATTCCCTCCTTTTATTTTTTACTTAGGACATGGCAAAAACTGTTGCCTCAGACAAGAGAAAGTCATTAGCATATATAGGTTCTCACCTTTATCCTAAACTAATTCCCTTTAAATTATCAATTTCTCTGGATATTTTAAACCATTTTTCAAATTTACATGATTATTCTTCGTTAATTTATGCCAAAGTTGAGAAGTTTACAAAAGGATACGGTATAAGTCATCTTGCCCCAATTTCAGTCGGGAGTGATTTTTATAAATTTAGAAGTTTTTATCTTCATAATGTCTAATTTATATGTTACTACTCTCTTTAACAAAGTAAAATTCAATTTTTAATACTGGCTAATTTATAAAATTTCATAAATTTTATATATTTTAAAGTCTGGTACTAACTTAAACACGTAACAAATCCTTAATTATAATAATTATGCTTGAAGAAAATCAATTCAACTCTTACAAAACATCTTTTCCTCTTTTTTTTTGCGAGATTTGGACTAAATTTCTCGGGTTTGGTTGTTTTGATGTCCAATTATTTCTACTTCATGAGATATCTCCCGACTACCTAAAACTACTGTCTTTTGTCATTTTGTATTCACTGTTACTACTGCTGCCAGGGATTTGGGTATTTGCTGAATCCCAGCTGGTCCTGACCGCTGCAGCCACCTGCCCCAACCCTCTGAGCCCATGTTTCAGAAGAGGAACCATTGGGACTATCAATGACATTATTGATTTTGTTTCCCTCTGTATATGCAGTTAAACTTTTCGTGTCGTAAACTCTGTAACATACTTAGAAAAATGTTACTGATTTAACGAACAAAAATCCTGTTGATTATCTTTTTCACAATAACTTCTACCGAATAGGGCATATAAATTATTTAAATCCGAAATAAAATAAAGATTTACTTCCGATTTACATCATTCGTATAAAATTTTATTAATCCTCTTCAAAATAATTACATTTATGGAAAAAAAAATCATTGAAAATCGATTCTTTTTTTTAAAAATCATAATTTACTTTAGAATAGATTATAATTAAATAAAAATAATTTAAAAACAAAATCTTTTTTGATTTAGGTTAGAAAGCAAAGTTGATTAATTAAGTACATCTCCCATTTCTCCAAGGAATCTCGTCAGGGATGCGTAAACTACAAATAACGTAACCATCATTAGTGTTATCAGACAGTGTACTGCATCCCTATTGACCAGACGCCCGATTTCATTTCGTCAAGTCAGGATAGGGAAAATCCTCTATGGACTCATAGTCACGGACACGTGGCTAAGGCCCACCCCATTACTTACAGCTAGGAGGGACGATGTAATGTGATTAGTTTACGTTGGCACACTTCTTAGGTTCGGGCCACTTCTTGTTCACAAGAACACATGTTTAATACAGTATATTATGCATCAGCTTAATATAAACACAGCTTTATATATATATATAATTTAAAGAAAATAGTTAAAATTATTATAATTTTATCTAATATTAAATAAACTGTGTATTTTTATAGACAAAAAGTTATTCGATTTGTTGTTAAACTATTTGATCTTATCCGCGAATCCCTAGACGAGAAAGTTTTCTGTACGAGATATTGTGAAATATTATCAAAATGCCAAGTCGAAACGGATGATATCTTGCCGAAAATAAAAATAAAAATAATATTTTTCGATAAAGACTCTAAAAACTCTATATAGAAAAACTAAAGAAAAATTGTAAGCAAATAGAAAATAAAGAAGATAAATAAATTTAATAATTTTATAACAGATTTAAAGATAAAGAATGATTTTATAATATAATTAATAGATTATTAATTAAAAGTTCCTAAAAAAAAAATATATATATATAGGCCTATATATTTTGTATATATATGTATATATTTCGACTGTGTTAAACTATTAAATTTGGCACGTAAACTATGAAAAGCAGATCGATGTCTTTCAACTGTAGATCTGGAGACCATTATTTACATGCGGTAAGAAGAAAAAATTGGCATTACACCAAAGCAAATCCAATAAACTTAAATAAAAAAGTCATTTTTTTAAAATCTGAAGCTTACTTAGGGAGTTATTAAGCTTCAAAGCGTAGTGGCATCATTTCCGATGTTTCAAGTCTAAAATAAAACAATATTACTAATACATTAGCATCAATAATTGCTTCATGTGTAAAAAGCATATTTCTGAGAAAACGAAAATTAATACTCTTTTGCAGACAACATTGACAACTTTGCAGGAGGAAAATTGTAAATGGTATGGATACAATTGGTATTCACGAAGAATACGCTATACACTTGAATGAGTGGTATCTATTGTTTTAGCTATTTGTCTTGTACTTGTACTAGGATCATTCTAACAATAACTCGCTCCTCCATATCAGGTGATTTTGCGGTTCTTTCTCTTCCTCTATCAATGGTGACTATTGAAAGTGTCCCCGTTTTTCGAAGACGTTGATGAACAGCTGTAAAGATATTCTTGGCTGGATTAATTACTTAAATTAAATTAAAAGAGATAAATTAAAAATGTGCTGTTTAAATTCGTTTAGGAATCATAACTTTTTTTATTAATTAATGATAAATTACATAGTTAGACTTAAAAAAAACTGAAATGGCGTGACATTTCAACGCTTAATAACTCGCTAATTAAACCAAAGATAAAAATAATGGTTGTCTATAAGGCTGTGAAATTTGATCAAACATTTCTGAAAAACCTTATATATATATATATATACTGCACAGAAAATTGGATAATAGGAACACTTGGATACAGAGAAGTAACTCTAACTATTAATGCACATCTGTGCCTACTTATGAGGATGATATGTATATTGGACCCCCTCAGAGGCTTTAGAATCAAAATTTAAACTAAAACAAAGATAATAGTTCGGATAACGAGTTTATTCTCGAAGTTTTCAGGAACATTTGTCTGACGGATATATAAAGAACACTTATTTTTCTTCATTTCGATTGTACCTTTTAAATCATCCCAACAGATCACACCCCTAGAGCGAAATCTTAGTTACTCCACTGATGCACACGCTGACTATTTTTATAATGAACTTCAGTGCTTATAATAAACACAAAAGTAAAACGTTTTAAACACGATTTAACGTTTTTCAGTTATAATTGTAACGATTGTATAAGTGTTTAGGCCTGTTTTTTTTTTGTGGAAAATTTCTGAAATTTTGCAGGAAGAAATTTGTGTATTAGGAGGATTTATGCTATTAAATTTTAGTGGTTAAAGGTCGAAGGGGTGGGGAGATAAACGGGATCGCGTNGTTACAGTTCATGGCATCTTGAATAAAAAAAAAAAATAAGAAGAGAAAGAAATTGTTAGAAACGATATTTTTCTCGTTTTAATGAATTGCATTTTTGAAAATAAATTGTAATGTTTCCATCTGAATATTATTTGAATATATTTTTTTCTCTTCAATTCCATAAGGTTTAAAATGGGAAAAATGTTTTTCTTGTCACACAATCCAACAAGAACATTTAAAAAAAAAAATGTATTTTTGCATGTTTCTTTTTTTCTTCGTACATTGAAATTTTCTTTGGTAAAATATTTTACTTGATTTCAAATGAACTACATCTAATATAATTACGGATTGGTATTTAAGTATATCGATAAATAGGAAGTAATTTAAGTAGGAATTGATAAGTATGAGAGATTGCATTATTTTATTATTATATATATATATATATGTTTTTTTTTCAATAAAATTTCGATATTAGATCCAATAGCTTTTTTAGAAAAGAAGAAATGACGGAAGGAGAGAGAGAGAGAGAGAGAGAAGTCTGTTTTCTGCCAACGTCACATTATTGGGGAGGCTGACAAAATTGCCCCGGTCAATCGATAGCTTATTGCTAGATATCAATCACTACAAACATTCTATTACAGCCGGGAATGAGAAAAGGATCTGGATGAACAGAAGTGTGGATTTTATTGTGTGGAATGATTGTTTTTCTTACCCGCAGAAAGTGTTCCAAGACAGATTTTCAAAAGGGGAAGCGCAATTAAATCCAAATATTTATAATTTCATTATTGGTAATGTTTCTTTTTATTTCCCAAGGAAAAAAAAAATTGAATAAAAAAAAAAAATAAGAAGAGAAAGAAATTGTTAGAAACGATATTTTTCTCGTTTTAATGAATTGCATTTTTGAAAATAAATTGTAATGTTTCCATCTGAATATTATTTGAATATATTTTTTTCTCTTCAATTCCATAAGGTTTAAAATGGGAAAAATGTTTTTCTTGTCACACAATCCAACAAGAACATTTAAAAAAAAAAATGTATTTTTGCATGTTTCTTTTTTTTCTTCGTACATTGAAATTTTCTTTGGTAAAATATTTTACTTGATTTCAAATGAACTACATCTAATATAATTACGGATTGGTATTTAAGTATATCGATAAATAGGAAGTAATTTAAGTAGGAATTGATAAGTATGAGAGATTGCATNAAGAGTCGCGTTATAGAAGAAAAACTAGTCACCCCTTAATTAAAGATAATAAATTAATTAAAATGACGTTAGAAAATTTTAATTTATAAAATAATCCGAATGAATTAATCTAGTTAAATGTCCATCATGTACGTTTTTTTTTTCATATTATTATTTTCAGGTGAAAGGAACAAGTATTGTAAGTACTGTACAGTAGCATGTGCATGATTGATTATTCCAGGTGAGATGGAGACTAGTATTATCGGACTCGAACATTTCCCATTTCGTTCATCGTCGTTCCGTCGCACTGAAAGCGAAACGATAACGACGCCATAAACGGGTGTAATATTTAAAGTTTGTAATAAGAAGATTACAGCTGTCAGTGGGTAAAATTTCACCCCGACGTATGGTTCCTTCTTATCTAAGTATGCACCCAACACTGGTCCCTATAGAAGGCAAAGACGTGGAAACAAGGTGGCCTCGTCAAATTTCGGTGGACGGGGAGGGGTTAATCCGGATAATCCTTAGCGTCGGTAATCCGTCAGGCTCTGCGTCACGAAACACTGACAGCGTCAGACGTCCAAATTAACGCACTCGTAGATAGCGTCAAGCGTTACGGAAGCTTGCTTCTTTCTTCTTTCTTTCTTCTCTCTAGTCGTCTTTTAAAATTTCAAATAAGCTTCGCTATTAATCTTTAACGGCGTGTCTGTCTGTAGTTTTATCTCTCGGCTCAGGTCCTATGTCGTGGAACTCTTAAAAGAAGGAATGTTTTAGCATGTTGTTCGGTCTAATTCTCTTCTTCTCAACCCTCCCCTTCTGATAAGTATACGGACAAGACCAAACAAATTGCTTTCTTTACCTAACACCTGCATCGTTTTAGAGAATAAAATGTCTGCACATCGGATAATATTGCCAGACACGTTATTTTTCTATACCATTGATTGAAATCGAAGCTAATCTTTATGAG
The DNA here is from genome assembly GCF_000671375.1 of Centruroides sculpturatus. Classification (NCBI taxonomy): domain Eukaryota; kingdom Metazoa; phylum Arthropoda; class Arachnida; order Scorpiones; family Buthidae; genus Centruroides; species Centruroides sculpturatus. Next base: position 316,634 of record NW_019385117.1, on the reverse strand, counting down.
TGATGTCAAGCCTTGGAATATTGGATAGAAATCGAAATGATTTATGTTGTGTAATAAGTCAGCCAGTGAATTAATAAACTGAAAATACAAACCGTCTAACATATAAATTATAAGTACACTTAAAAATCTAAAGAACAACCCGTAAAGAACACTTAAAACCTAAAGAACACATCTCGAAATTTGAAGAACATCGACCTAAAGGAATATTTAAAATCTGAAGAACATAGATTTTTTAAAATAACATAAATTTGAAAGTTGAATAAACTTTTAGAAGCGAAGATAAGCAAAACAATTGGTATGTCAACGAAAGATTCGAGTAATATCTTCTTATTTTTAGTACTACCTTTATATGAGCTAACGTATAGTTTAGGCTATACACAAGAGTTTATATTTATCTGTTAAGCAATTATTTAGATAGAAGTGGTTTGCGAGAATCTTTCCATTCTCTTGGATAGGATTAAAATTAGAAATTTTATAATATGGAGGATAACAGACTTGGAACTCTGTTTGAACGGGTCATAAATTTACAGAACTAACACCCAATTTACCAAAAGAGATATGATTATCTTCTGTCTTAATTAATCTGGAGGAAGTACAAAATAAACCCATTATACGTAGGCGTAGGTCAGTGTGAAAGAAACGGACCGTCCAGGGTTGTAGTTTTGAGTTCAAGGCCATTATTCTCCAGGTGAGAGAAATTTTAAGGACGCACCTGCACAATGTCAACTTAGTCGTTACGGGATTGAGGGGTGATGTCCTTGACATTTCTATGGACATAGTGCGGCTGTTGTGATTAGATGCAGCGAGTTGGAGGACTACCTTTAGGCTGACACAAATAACGAGGGGCGGACATGTGAGCAGAACCACAGACCTACCCTTTTAAGTTGCGATAAGAAAAAAAAGCCAGTTGTTAGTAAATTTCGTTGAATAAAGTACTCGAACACGCATAGAACCTGAACATCTTAAGGAAATTATTTAGAGTAAATAAAAAATAATAATAATAATCAAAATTTCCAACAGGTTCTTATTTAAAATTCTAAAATCAGATGGAAAAATTTAACGAAAAAAATAAAAAAACGGATGAAATCTTTATCAATTCTCAAAATTGCAATTAAGAAATGCAAATGGCACAGGTGCTTGAGCCTATTGAAGATTTGCCAAAGTTGATAATTCTTTCGTAGTTCAACAAGAAACATTTTATAAGTGTTAACATATTTTTTTTTTTATAGTCCTTAAAGTAATTAAATGAATAGCAATTTATCAGTATATTTACACAAAGCACTTATAATTTTACAATAATCACGAACGAGTCGAAGAGTTTTACATTTAGAAAAATCATGTTAAAAAATCATAAAAAGATGCTATCAAATTCTTATTACTTGCAATAATACCATTACTCGTTCCTCTTTAGATAACAAATTACTCACTTGTAATACAAATTTTTATATAAAAAATATAAAAAATAAATTAAAATAATATATAAAATAATTGTTAAAATAAATATATATTTCCTTATAAAAGATAAAGAAAGCAAAGAATGTATTTATTGCATATGTTTAAACAATTAAGAACAATTTATTATAATGGTAAGAATGAGATTTCAATTTACACTTCATTTAATCTTCACGACATTAGTAAATATCACACTTCAAGTAATAATTTAATGAACGTCTTAGGCATTGACGTTGGTACGGAGGGGTATAAAGTAATAAGGCTTAACAGATAGGCATGAAATTAAACAAAATTGTTGATAACCGACAATAGAAATACCAAAGTGTCTGCGGATAGGAAAGAAAAATCTTGCAAGGTGAACAGGGATTGGTTGTCTCGTAGCACAACACTACGATTTCTCGGAACAGTTTCTGAACGACGAGAAAAATAGGCGGAGGCAGGTCCGGAGTGGGAGGGACGAGCAGGAATATATGTCCGTTATATCCGGACCGGTTAGGGTCTATCGTCATTAGGTACAGCTTCGGGGGTGCCTTTGTCTCTGTAACCACGTCGACATTTTAATTATCCTTAGGAATGTATTCTTTTATTGACCTCTCCTCCCCTCGGTTCGCTACACAAATCGAAAATACTTTTACTACTTTTGAAATTGTTCCCATTAAGACTCACACTTTTACGCTTTACAATACTAAGCAAACTAGTTTATTGCACTCTTTATTTAATCCTAATCGCTTATCGAAAGCACAAATTTGTATAAAATCGCTTAATTATTAATTAATTAATTATAAATTTTAATTAATTTAAAACTAAATTTATACAAATTATTAAGCAATTTTACTTCGTAAAAATTATAATAATTAAAGCATATTTATGCTTAGTTTAAGCAAATATTTTTGTAATTTTTTTTTACTATTAAATGGGATCAAGGGGATTAAACATCAAAGTTGTATTTGCTATTATAAAATGTTATGTTTTATCATTTGCAAAAAAAAAAACAAAAAATATCGAAATTTATAATTATGTTTTTCGTTTTTTGCATTAAATTCATTTTTAAAATGAATTACTCTATATAATAGTTACGTCAGAAACGAGATAAATCACTCCTGTATTGCTCGAGGTTTGGGTATAAGAGTGCAGCTTTCGAAGAGTTTCACGTGTAACAGACCCAGAAATTCTTAGAGGGGGCAGAAAGGAAACAATATACTGTACCTTACAAAATATTTTACTACTTGAAATACTTTGTTTTACTCTGGGAAAACCGTCAGAAGGGGGATGCAGTTGTTCCCTGCGCACCCCCTAAATCTACTCCTTGATCTTAAGTAACTCAGTTTATTTGCATCTAGTTTTAGGTATTATTAAATATGATAATCACTTAAAGTTTAGTTGCTAGAAAACACGGTACATAGAGACTAGAAGGTTAAATTTTGCTGTATCTTTTAGTACTTAATTACTAACGTATTCTACTTTAAGGTACGAAAAATATACTAGAAGATACTAAAATATACCTAACAGTTTTATTTACTAGAATAAATAAAGAAAAAAATATATAACATATAATTTTTTGATAATAAAAAAAAAAGTAAGAATCTATTGTAAAATTTGAATAAAAGATAAATCAAGAGGTATCGTTTTATGCGTTAAAACTATATTACAAAAAGAAATCAATTAATTAAACGATAACAAAACAGGATATTCTACTCGTGTGTAGTAGTTCATTTGGAAGAACTAGTTAAAAGTGAGGTTAAATACCTGAAGGCTTTGAATCGAACAAGTTCCGGCATATATAGGTATACAGTAGAGCACCGGTCACATTTATGAAATATGATCTAGTGTAAAGCAGCACATAGACTCATACATGCCTGCGGGGTTGATAGACAATCAGGGGAGAACTCTGCATGTGTAGGCTTACGTCTACCAGTCAATAAACTCATTAGGGCATACCATTATTGTAGGTTATGATAGAAAGTTAAGCCATTGCTTGTCTTGTGGGGGTAAGTTTAAGAGGTGGTCATTGGCATTACATTCGACAACCTCGTTGTATAAAAACTGATTTAAAATATCGTTCCCATAATTTACTTTCTCTTAATAGGTTTGTATAGGGATGCCGTAACAGAAATTTAGAACATTACGTACCGCATAAAGAATCAATTTTATATTTAATTAATAGGCCTAGCTGTATACAATTGATTTAAGTTTCGAATACGATGCCTGTGCCTAATAACATATTTTATTTACGTTATGCCGTATGAAGAATGTCGGTGATGCCCCGGGTGACTTTTATAGAGGTTGAGTAAGTTTTTTAATGCAACGTTTTTACGTTTATGACGATAACTTTTGCCATTTATGGATTTATTTCTCTCGCGATCCGTATTAGGAGTGACGTGAAGACAAAGATCGTTTGTTGCATCACGAGACGAGTTTACTGATAACCGATAATACTAATTAGTGTGCACGTTTGATCTATCAGTTAAGTAGGATGCTAGCACCACTAATTGCAATCACAGGGCGAAGTAAATAAGTGAATTTACTTAAAGATAACTTTAACAAGTAGATAGAACAATGCATTTTCGAATTGTGTATTTGAGACAGTCGAAAGTGAAATTTAACTCCTGGCATTACAGAGATTTTTATACTGTTTAAAAAACGAAAAAAAAAATAATTTTAATTAATGTTATTGATTAAAATTTAAGTAAAACTATCTCGTTATTTTCAAAATAAATAAACGGATAAAATGCAAGCGTAAATAAAGTACTTATAACACCTATTTAATAGTGTTTCCTATGGCCAGTTTACCAATAGTCGCGTAGTGAAGTCAATTTATTGCCTGTAAATGTCCCGAGGGAATATCTCCATCATATTTAATACTATTTTTTTTTTGTGTAAGTCTACCGTAGATCTTACGTGATATGCAGAAAGATTATTTTGACGAGGGTCAGTTATGGCCAAAAAGAGTTGTTTGAATGGCGGGTCAACCAGAAAGACACTAGTATCGATCCAGATATAGATCTTGATAAGGGGGAGGTTGTTTCTATCATCATCTACAATAGCTAAGAAACGTGAAAGGGCCCGGCACTCCCTCACGCTCTTTGCAACAGGTGTCATATTTCATCCTTTATCTGACAGTTCACTTTCACGACGTGCGCCACGCGTGACACACAACGCTACGGTAATCATACTTGTCTGTCATTACGGGTACTGGAATTCCTAAATATATCACGTGACTCGAGTGGGAAAACATCTATCGGCGTTTGTAAAAGAAGCAGATTAAATGACTTTAGAGTTCATAGGTCAAGTATGACCATGTTGAAAACGCCGCTAGTAAGCTTTTGATATATAAAAGCAGTTTGTATTCTGATGGGAGTGGTAGTGAAAACATTCTATAAAGAATAATGTTAGTTTGATGTTGATCACTTTCACGCTACACTCTAGGAAATTTCCACATAGACGTGGGAAGAACAAAGCTTTTTTAGATGAAAACATCGTTACGCTACTATATATTTTTATCAATAAAACTCGTACTAGTGAATAACTTCTAAAGAAGTAATGTGTAAAGTTTTTTAATACATGATTTTTTTTCTATAATTGCAATTTGTAAGAGTGTAAAACGCAATTATTCGAACACTTAATTACAATTACACAAATAAATTCACCACGCTATTCTTTTTTTGTTTTCCTGATAGTTCTCATTGTTTTGCTTTAGAACCGATTATAATTAAACTGACAGAAACAATGTCAAAAATAAGTGGCCGCGTCAATTCTCAGTTGTATAGCAACAAAGAATCTGACAATAATAGTTGCAGACACTTCGACGTTAGCGTAATGAAGTCTGAAAACCCTTCAGTCAGGTCGGGGTGTCGACACGTGCTGGTGTCGAGTTTCGTGGCTACGTGGTCCCTAAGCTAACCTCCCAACCCCACCCGGAACCTCCTGTCAAAACATAGCAATTTCTCCCACCTGCTTCGCCAAGCTGAATTTTGTCAACAGAATCTTGACCCCGATGCCAATTCTTCGACATGAATTCACATTTAAGAAAGAAACATGATTATTGTTGTTATTCTATAGCACTAACGAGATAGACCAGTCTTTCTTTCAGTAGTTCAAACTTAAATAAAAGCATACTACATCATTTTTTTTTCTTTTAAATTAATTTAAAATATACACCTATTTTACAAGCAATTTTCTATTGTCTACACTTTATTTTCATATGCAAATCGTTGATATTCGAGCCATATAATGGCCTAAAAATTCAACATTAGCATCAATTGTGACGCATCAAATTATATGTTACTTGTTTTTTTCCCCCAGTTTTCAAAATTAAACAAACAGCTCGGGGGTATGCAACATGTAATTTTAAACAATACCAAATCAATCATTTTAATGTAATCAAATTAATGATATAATTAAATTTCAAAATTCGATTCTTCATCCTCTTGTCACTCATAAAAAAATATATATATAGTTCTTTGAACATAAACAATCATTTATCTACACAAAAATTGAAAAAATATACTTAAACCTTTATGCGTGGACCTACCTAGACTTGTTATCTATATAAATTTCTATACAATAGGGTGAATAATAGGGGTGTAAAGTTAAAAATTGAAGAATTAAACAACCATTCTACCGAAGAAAACAAGAACTTTAGCACAAAGCGTGAAGGAAAAGAAAAATCTTCTTATCTTATCGGAGGTAGTATTTTACAGTTCGTCTCAATTTACACCCACATAGAGTTGATCTTACTGAGGGATATTACACAGAACGCACCAATTATTTGTCGAGTTGAACAAACACCAGTTATCGTCACACACTTCTTTATCAAAACCAATTATTTCAAACATCATTACTGCCGGATCCCGGAAACATTTTAAGTCCTATCAAATTATTAACTTTATCTACAATCGAAAATTATTATTTTATGAATTATAAAAAAAAATAAAATAAAATAAATAAATATTATAAGTGAAAATCTTTATTTACGTTAATATTTTATTTTTACAAAGAAAGTTTGGTTTATTTGATCATAAATTGGATTTTTTTAAATATAATTTTACACAAAAACAGAATAAAAATTTGTAATATAGTAAGTGTTGGTACTCCACCTTTTTAGTTTCCACAAATCTTACAGGTACACAAATAGACAGACGAACGTACGGACGAAAAAAGTATAAAATTTCAATTTAAATTCTTTTAATTTTTAAACCTTACAGATAGACAAATGGATATAAAAAGAACACAAAATCTCAACTTCAATACCTCCTTTTAGTTTCCGACAAATCTAGCGGATATACAGACAAACAGACAAAAATAAAATAGAAATCGTTATAACAATTTTATACAACGTTTCGCATTAGTAAACGTTAGATATAGGCCACAATATTAAAAAAAATAATAATAAAATTTCAATAAATAAATAACAAAAGAATAGACTATACTCTCTCATTCTTTTGATTAATATAAAATAATTTAATCGTAGTTAAGACGTTGCTTTAGTTGAATGAGAAGGGAGAAAGAGAGAGAGATAAGAAACAATGTTCTGAATATTTAAGGTAGGAATCTGGAATGAAACAAAGATGAATAACAGCAAGATTGCTTTCTCTTGTTTACTCTATTGATAATTTCTTCCGGTTCTTTCTAATACTTTATTACCATGTAGAATATTAAGTTACAGATCAGGTGAATGGCCAATACAATAATATAATTAGAAAAAAAAAATTAATATAAACAAAAGAACAATTGAAAAATTCTATAGTCTATTATTAATAAAAATATTATACGCTTTTTGAATAATTTAAAATTCTATAAACAATAAAAGTTTATCGATTTGTAAAGTCGAAATCAATTAAATACGTGAATGCAATTTTAATCCTTCTTTATTGACATTACAATTAAGTCTTACAATTAAACAATCGTTACAAATTTATATGTTAATGCAAAGGAAGAAAATTATAATCGTTTAATTAATACGAACGTTTAGCAATGCGAGTAAAACAAAATTTTTTTTTTTTTTTTACAAAAAAATATGCATAAATTTAGCTATTTTAAAGTGTTAAGTAAAGGTTTTACTAGTGGAAATTTTTATAAAATTAAAGCCATAAAATGAAAATTAAAAAGAGCTTTTTTTTCGTAATTTAAAGCATGTTTTTAATGCTTTTTTTTTTGCATAGTAAACACTGCTTAAAACCTCGAAATTCTCAATTACGTGGGAAGTTTATATTAAATAGAATTTAAATTTCTAAAGATTTTTACAATAAACCGATAAAAATATAAAATAAACATATTTTAGATGTAATTTATCTTAGAAAAATGATCAAATTCTTAAAAAAATAATTATCGAAATGAACGTAAAGTTCTAAGAATCGTTGTGATGCAAGAACGTAAATTTTGAGCCAAATTTTAAATTTGGCTCAAAATTTAATTAATTAAAACTTGTAAAATTGAACTTATAAATAAATTAATAATTTGTTTAATAAGTTAAAATATTATTTATTATATTTTTATTTATAGATATCTTACAAACGTTTCTTGTATTATGTAGTAGATTTATGTAACTCATTTTCTATAGGCCTCATATGTAGTATCATATCAAAGTTCTAAATATAGAATTAACATAAAAATTAAGAATTTAGTATCGAAAATATATAATTAATAAGTGTTTTTATGGCATGTAATCACTTTAAAAACAAAAAGAAATATTCTCATTCGTTTCCGATTGTCTTGTATACATTTTAATATTGTATCTTAAAAACTATTAAAATAAAGAATTTCTTACAACTTTATCCATTTATTCTTAAAATAAAGTTATAAAATACTTTCCAACTATAGGCCTAGAACTAATTCTGAGTAGCGCGTGTTATGAAATAAACAATAAAATATCAACATTTATTCTAATTTAAGCATTAATATATCAAAATACACGACTATAATAATACATTTTTAAATATATAGAATCAATTTAGCTTCGTTTAAACTAAGTTTTCTCGGTAATTACGCGCATAAGAACATATAAAAGATAAATTAAAGCTGTCGAGTATGGATAAAATAAAATATTCTGTAAGATATTTTACAAAAAGATACTGAAGATGAGAGCAATCTTTGATCTAAGAAACAAGCTAACTTCTGTACAAAGTGATAAAACTACATAAAAATCAAAACATTATAACTTAATGGCATATTATCCATCATTTTCTTTATATTAGATATCGGTAAATATTACACATTTATTTTATTTAATCTATCTAAATTTTATTCTATTAAATTTTTCGATATTTTAATCTTTCTTTTTTTCCCCTATTCTTTATTATATTTAACATTAAAAATTTGTTACTTCGTATGTTAAATGTAACAGATTTATAGTTAGACAATAGATTAAAAATTATAATAATTCTTATAAAATTAATTAAAATAATTGCGTGATTAAATAATATAGGAGAAAATTTAAAGTCAGAAATAGAATCCTTAAAGATAACGAAGAGTAAACTCCGGGACTATATTTAGCATTTTATACGGAGAAGAATGCAAATGAATAGAAAAGATATGGTCGTACTCACGCTATAGATTCATAGTAATAACTAAATAGTGAATTTACAGCGAATATATCCATAGTTAGATATATATATATATGTGTTTTTTATAGATTTATATCTAAGAATCAGTACCATATACAGCTACAGATTCTTAATTGTAGATTTAAATGTCTACACTTATTCATCTCAATTCTCAATTTAACTCTAGCTAAAACGTCTATAACCGAACTTATGAATAAAATATAGATTAATTCTATATCTTATATTTAATTTATATGTTATATAACTCTATAGTTCGCATATTTAGAGACAAATCTAGACTTTACAACTATAAAATCGCTCTATAAAGATATAATTATAAATAAAATTAAATAGTTTATTTCAATCAAAATAATTTTTATTCCGTGATCATTTCCTTATTAAACAATCAAATCATTTATATAGTATTCAATAATAATAATAATAATAATAGATCCGTCTTGAATATCTGTCTTCAAGGACAAACGTTTTAGTATATTTAAATAGAATATAAAATTTTTATCAGAATCACAATTAATTTACTAGATATATCCACTTTATATAGTACTGTAAACAGTGCATCAGGAGGTCACGAGTTGATGGTTAGGACAATGTCTGTTTGTCGGTGCCTTTCTGAGGACAAGCTGGCTAACAACACACGTGTCACTTATCTGTCGGAAAATGGTTCTCAGACACCACTCCAGATTGTGACCGACCACTTTATTGGGTTCCAGTTAAGTTTATTATCTATATAGCAACTCTATTGGTATCCTGCGGTATCCTTTGTGTGTCGTGCCAGCTTTACCCTTACATTTTGCAGGTTCGTCTTCCCCGGTGGTCGAAAAACAGACACAGAACTGTGACGTTTGCCTTGTCTATCACTAAGCTTTACACCGATACAAAATGGAAATTCAGTTTAGGAAATTTTAAATATATGTAAAAAAATTAATAGATATATTTTTCTGCGACTTATAATTTACATAGAAACATTTAATATTCGAGTAAATGTCATAAAGTTTTAGGCAGAAAAATAAGCCAGTTTTTAAAAATTTATGTTATAATATCGTAGTTGTAACATTAATTAAATAAATAAGAAATAAATGAAAAATTTATATTTATCCGAGTATTAAATAATGGATGTTACATTTACTGTTTTAAAAGTGTGATGCAAAGGAATAATATGATGTACAGACGATAAATATTTTTAATGGTAAACACAAATTTTAATAAAGAAAAGCTATGAAAAGTAGCCTATTATTATCAATTTTGCTCACATGTTTTTTTACTTTAAAGGTGTATTGTAGTGTTGTATGCGGAATTTCTGCCCCAGTGGCCGAGTAAAGAAGTGGAAGCAATGGAAATGAGCGTTTTTATGTCATAGGGTCATACCGATGTCAACCGAGTGTAACTTCATCAGATCGGGATAGAAAGACGTCATTTACAGAGGATGACAATACGGCATAAAAATGCCCATCCGGATGAACGGAATATTATAAAAACGGTTTCCCAAAAGAGACACCGACGGGAACGAAGTTCAGTTACCGTTCATGCATCACGTGATTGACCCAGGTCATTCGGGGTCCAGCTGGAGGATGACAAGCCGTGGGACAATAGCCGTAGTACATCAACCCTCCTCCCCTTTCTAAGTGGTCCCTGTCAGGGATGTGCCTAGGGATGGTTGCCGGCAATGATGAATATGGATGATTTCCTCGGATTCGTTGTTTCACTGAGCTCTCGCGGACAGGTAGGGGACCGTGTGAGAAATCAACACGTGGGGGACAGAGTAGTTGTTTAGGCTTACTGTCAGCAGATGGCATCACGTGACAGGGACGAACTCCGCGTGCACCACCTGGTCCCCCGCTCTTCATCGAGTATAAATAGGTCCGGTGCCCATAGTACGTCCTCCAACTTTAATCAACATGTAAATGAGATAAAGATAAGTTATTTTGTTTTCTTATTGGGTTAGTCATGATTTAACCGCGCATTGTTTCCAATTGTCAAAGTAGCATAACACCGAACCGAATTTTCAATTAGTCACTAACGATATCGTATATCTTTCGACTAGCATTGCCTTAATTGATGGACAGGAAGAATGCTACTTTCATTTTAAGCGTGTTGGCAGAAACGTGACATCAGCAGTCTCGCATGTTCACGGTCCACAGAACAGAAAGAGAAAAGTGGCGATGAAAACGTGCAAAAGTGAACTATCGTCTTAGTTGCCGTGGGGAGAGAAAGAGAGCGCATAGTACATCACTGGCTGATTCGTCCACTCAACACACAGATCCTTCTCTGGTCGGTTAAGTGAAAGTCGACGATGTGCCCCAGGGCTTAGAGAGTGCCTGTTGGAACAAAAGACGTGAATTAGTTATAAAGCGACTGCGTGAAATATGCACCAAATGGCTCTCGCAAACAACGCCTCCTCTAGACGGTATGCTACCGTGAAAACAAATTTGGAAAATAGGAATCTGTCCCGGAGAGTTATCGATTGCTCGAAACTCCGCAGACAGAACTACTTTAGTTCTGCCGCAAGAACTTTCACTTAACTGATTCACATTCTTTAGCAAGACTTTCGCCGATTTACGAGAAAACATCGTTCTTCTGAATGCTCGTATCTGGATGAAAACAAATAATAGTGTTGAGAAAAATACTCTATATAAAATGTTAAACAATGAAAAGTAAAACGCGTGAATTATAACTAGAATATAAATGGACGAGACTCGCTTTCCATAGCTTCATTTTCCTCCTTCCCCGGCCTAACTCTTTCACAACTCCTTGCTATTATTTAGATTCCACTTAAGAATTTTAAATGTTTTTCCGTAATTACAATTCCTATCAAAATTATATAACTATGTGTAAAAATTATCACAAATTTTATTCTTATCAACACGTCAATTATGAGATTGTTTATAGAATTATTATCCATGCTTAATAACTAGTAATACTTGACACATAATAAACATAGAATTCCTATAAGAGATGGTGCACGACAACAGTATATGTTAATTTATCGAAGATTTGGTACATAATTTTAAGAAAATTAAATATTTTAAAAGCGAATAAAAGCACGATTCAGCTTTAACAAAAGACAATAATATGATTTTAGTTATTGCAAAAGATAAAATCTGTCATTAGCCTTTTAAAAAAGTTCGTCATCTCGGAGTCTCGTAAAGTTGCATACCATATAAATCATTATAAACAAATTTTCTTTTATTGTTGCGTAAACGTCTTGTCTCTATTATTTATGTTGTCAATTAACGATTAGGACATGAACAACTATCTAAAGCTACAACTTTGATAAGACTAATTACTAAACCAACCCACATTGGATCACGTGATATGCAATGCATGCGAATGGCATGTCGTGCATGACAACTTTCTCTTCTCGCACTCTACCGCGCCTAACACAATTAAAACAGCTCGTAGGGTACAATAGGGCAGGAGTTAGTGTCACGTCTGGACGCACTAAATAGCGCAGACTATGACAAATGATGCGACTTAATAATCGTTTTAATCAGAACCTCCAGGTTACTACTTCTTTCTTTTCTTTTATTTTTTTTTAAAAAGCACAGCACCATACTGTCCACACATAAAAGAAACAAAGTCATTCTTGTACGGTACCTCTTACTAAGTTTTGTACCTACCGAATTCCGATTTAGATTCGAAAATAATAGAAAGAATGAAGACAATAACTCGGGTTTACTATGCCATAAATTATATTTCTATGATAAAAGATGCTAAATATTTAGCCCTCAGGTTTTAAATTTACAATTATTCTTCGATAAAACATGCTTAAGTTATCATTGTTTTCATTAAAAAAAAATCAATTTTTTAAACGTATAATACATTATTATAACACATTTTACGAGATTATCTAGAGATACGAGTCTCATACAGTCGAGTATCAATAGCTAAATCAATCATTTTAGTGTTAAATAAGTAATAGCTCGAAAACATAATTAGCCAACTCATTAAAACTTGAACACTATAAATCTTTAAACGTAATTAGAATTAACTGTTATATAATAAATATGTAAATAGGCCTAAGGGTGTAAATACCAAAGGGGTGTTTTATTTAGCATATCGAATGTAAGCGAAAGGATCAATAAACCTATAGCGGAGCAATTTTAGAACGTTTTGAACACGTCTTTAAAGGTAAATATAGTAAAAAAAAAATCAAGAAAATATTTCGTATAACATTCTAAACACATAGACTACAGGATAATTATTAATGAATATGTAAATATGTACCGGTAACGAGTGATTGACTATGCGTTTTATATTCAAATAATCCTATAACTTAGCTTGAAAATTAAATTCTAGACCATTTTACACCAAACAGAAGTAATTAAAAAGAAAAAAATGATTATAAATTATTTTAATAATATATTTTTAAAGAAAAATTCAACATATTCGCTAGTTTTTAAATCTTAAAAAAACGGATAAAATATTAAAATTTATGTATAAAATATTAACGTTGAGAAAATTCTAACAAAGTTACTTAATTACGCGAAAAAATAACTTTATTTTTCATTAAAATTAAATTAAAAACAAATAAAACACTCACTACATCGAATAAAAATAATGCAAACCTTAAGACAATTAATTACAATTGTAGGCCTTAAAAAAAGTCAATTTTTATGAAGAAAATATTTTAAATTATTATTATTTTCGAATGGAAGATAATTATTAATTAACTATAAAATAAAGTTAAGAATATAAAAGATAGAAAACACTAATTATTCTATATATGATTAACGCATAATTTTGCACATAAAAAGTCAAGAAAACACTTCATTTAACATCAATATACATCTAATTAATAAATTTCTAAGCATATATTTATATTAAAATCAAACAATCAATAAGTCTTATCCATTTAACAAGACCAAAGAGTATAAAAATAAGCTAGAAAAAAAATATATATATATACGATATCTTAGAAAATGGATAAATTTAATCTAACATAATTCTGTTTAATTTTATTAAATGAACCAAAAAAAAAAATTCACCGTTAATATTTAAATATATCGTCAACTAATAAAATTAAATGAGAAGCGCAATTAAATCCAAATATTTATAATTTCATTATTGGTAATGTTTCTTTTTATTTCCCAAGGAAAAAAAAAATTGAATAAAAAAAAAAAATAAGAAGAGAAAGAAATTGTTAGAAACGATATTTTTCTCGTTTTAATGAATTGCATTTTTGAAAATAAATTGTAATGTTTCCATCTGAATATTATTTGAATATATTTTTTTCTCTTCAATTCCATAAGGTTTAAAATGGGAAAAATGTTTTTCTTGTCACACAATCCAACAAGAACATTTAAAAAAAAAAATGTATTTTTGCATGTTTCTTTTTTTCTTCGTACATTGAAATTTTCTTTGGTAAAATATTTTACTTGATTTCAAATGAACTACATCTAATATAATTACGGATTGGTATTTAAGTATATCGATAAATAGGAAGTAATTTAAGTAGGAATTGATAAGTATGAGAGATTGCATTATTTTATTATTATATATATATATATATGTTTTTTTTTCAATAAAATTTCGATATTAGATCCAATAGCTTTTTTAGAAAAGAAGAAATGACGGAAGGAGAGAGAGAGAGAGAGAGAGAAGTCTGTTTTCTGCCAACGTCACATTATTGGGGAGGCTGACAAAATTGCCCCGGTCAATCGATAGCTTATTGCTAGATATCAATCACTACAAACATTCTATTACAGCCGGGAATGAGAAAAGGATCTGGATGAACAGAAGTGTGGATTTTATTGTGTGGAATGATTGTTTTTCTTACCCGCAGAAAGTGTTCCAAGACAGATTTTCAAAAGGGGAAAAACGAAAAAAAAAAAAAAAGAAAAAATCATGTTTTGTGCAATAGTCCGTCAGCCGTGATTCAAATCTTACACGATTGTCTAGGAGGATGGCGCTTAGTAATTCCCGTATTCATCATTTCTGAGTATTTCCGACCTCTGTGCTCTCACCATCTGGCAGTACTTCATTCACATCACCGTTTAGAACTGTGACTAGCGATGCTTCGTTCCCGGAAAAATTCTCCGATATTGGGGGTCCTATTCATTGTTAGCTAGTTTCCTTTCATCCAAAACAAGAAACAAGTTCATTTATCTACTCAACAAGCTCTAAACTAAATTAAAGAAACGGGAGTAATTAAAGTGATGTTTCCTCCGCTGTGTTAGTGGAGGAAACATCACATATTTAAAAAAAAACTTTTTTAAATAAATTGAAGTTGTCCATCATAATCGAAAACTATAGAAATCCGTTGGTGAAATGAAGCAGAGCAAGGAAAAACCCATGGAAGAATTGAAATCATAGAGTAAAGGGAAAAAGAATGCCAATTGGTTTCGACTCTATGAGAGAATGGATAAATAAATCTCTTAGCGTAATGCCAAAAATCAATTGGTGGTAGGTTTTTAAGCATGTTTAAGGTAATTTAAGTGGATATATTAGTATGTTTCATTGTTATAGTCTCACTTAGAGCCGGGTTAGAGCGTGGATGCGATGCACAAGCCCAGATCATTAGATGAACTTCTTTTCAGCTGTCTAGTGTAGAGCCCGGCATCTATTTTCTTCCATCCTTACCACTTACCGTCTTTCTTCCCCTATTCCGCTTTGTATAACCTACTGGGACTGGATGGACGCGTTCGAGAAGTTTCCGCCGCTTGTCAATTTTTCCGGCCCACACCGTTGCATAAAAAATTGATTTGCACACGGTACCAATAAATCTGTATTCCGAAATGCCTTGTCAAATTGTTCACAGGGGAGATACACATCTTCAGAGCGCGAGCTCGAAGAGATAGCGAAAAAACGTCCTCCATGAATCACAGGAGGGAAGGGGCAGTGTGTGGGTAGAGCACAACATGGCCGCCATTATTTCCCCGGTTTCTCCCCACACACACCTAAAAGGGACATTTGGAGATGCATGATAAATATAATGTAAATGGCTATTTTGAAAAATTTCTGCCTGGCAATGGTCTCCCCCGACATAATCTCACACCGGAGGATTTTTAACCGGTTCCTTGACAAATGGCTCCACGAAATGAATGCCGAAAGTCACGAACATTTCTCGGTCCGAGCTCTCGCAAGTGAAAAACGTTCGGTAATGTTAACTAGGCACCGGAGAGATCGGGCGAGAAGACGAGTCTAATGACAACAGGACCCGAAGCCTGTGTGAGTGATAGGGTGGAGGCGAGTGATGCCGCGTGCACACAAGCGATATCTGGTTGGCGGGCAACAGCATTTTTTTTTTACGAGTGGAGTTATTTATAGGCATTATCTTGTCGCATTTCATTCCGGTTGGTGTCATGTCCAACAATTATTGCTCTACACAGGAAAGTAAATATGTAAATTATGACCGAAACTCCCCTATTTACGAAGCGCTCCACTTCTTTTCGTACGGGTTTCTATACCGATTTCTATAGCATTTAACTCTGCAAAAACTGAAACTATTAGCTCAGTTTGCTCATTTAGATCTAAATTTATAGATTCGAGCGATTTAGTTTTCTCTAGTAACACAATACACTCTACGAGAGTAATCTGTATTTAATGATGAGCCGATGATTGACTGTAATTATTAGATTATTAGGTCGGCAACCGCAGAACCGCCTTCCGAGGAGGGTATTGGACCAACCTGCTGCTTTCGGTTCGAAAATAATAATCCATTAATGCATGAATTGATGTATAATTAATTTTTCGTGTTATACAAAACACGTCCTTGTGTCGCAGTTTACTTCTTCTGCCAGGACTCTAACACACGACTATTAAAGTATATTCTTTTATCTTCTAGACATGTGTTGCAACATGTCTTAATGCAAAGAAGCCAAAAGCACTCTCCATTATCCGCTAATGATTTTGTCTCATTTGATGAGTCTAAACCATAGGAAGATAATGGAATGCCTACCATAAATATAAGCAGGATAACAAAATGCATACAGTAATTTGAACGGGGCAATGAAGTCACTAGTTAAAAAGGAATAGAATTATGAATGCCTGTGGTAACTGTGAATAGGAGTATGGAGTGCCTATGGTAAATGAGAACGGATACTGGAATGTATGTCTAAATCTGTGCAAGGTATTTAAATGCCTAGATTAAATATAGCGCATTATAACTGAATATTAACAATTAGAAATAAACCTCGAATATTAATCAGCATTAACTGTTAATGATTGTTAACATAATAAAGATTTTTAGAATATTTTATTTAATTATAAAAATTGAATGTAATCGAAAAGTAATAATTTCTCTAAAAATATTTCAAAAATAATACTTGCCATGCGATACCCAACCGTGTTTACATGTATCACACGTTCTCAATTGCGACTTGCCAGGCGTAAAACAATCACAGGAACAATTTGGAGTTGTACACCTGATCGCCTAAAAGAGACGAAAGAAAAAAAAAATACAATTTAATTTAATAATTTATTGTTGTAAATGGAGTTAAAAATTTGCAAAATCAACTATAATCTTTAAAGATTAATTTCTAGAAGTATCGGTTTTTAATCTATAAAGGAAATCTACGATATGATCAGTGGACGAAGTGGTGCAACACTTCACGTATCGCCTCTTAACAACGTCGTACACTCACCCGTTTGGACAGTTACAGTTCATGGCATCGACTCTCGAATGTGTTGCCATCCGCACAGGGGTCGAAAGTCTGCGCAACCGATAACGACTCGACCGGACAAAACCTAAAACTGTACTAGAGCTTAATTATACCCAGGTGACGGCGTGTGTTCTGTGTTTTACTTTTTCCTCCGAGATAAAAACGTCGCATTTCCACTCATCATTGATGTACGACAACGTTGTGGCCCCCGTTATCCGAACGGCCAGCCCTTGGCCGTCCATCCCCAGGGATAGCTTTTGAACAGTCGAGCTGTCGTAACTCACGGATCCATTCTAATATCTGCAGTAGAGAACCGTTGGAAATTGATTTACAGCCAGTGTATGTTGAAATTTTAAATTTCCTCACCTAGAGACAAAGTTGAAGCAAAGGAAAGAAAAAAAGGTGTTTCCCGGAATAGGTAATGCACCTGGAGTAAG
Source organism: Centruroides sculpturatus (assembly GCF_000671375.1). Classification (NCBI taxonomy): domain Eukaryota; kingdom Metazoa; phylum Arthropoda; class Arachnida; order Scorpiones; family Buthidae; genus Centruroides; species Centruroides sculpturatus. The sequence continues at coordinate 298,583 of NW_019385117.1, read as the reverse complement.
GTCTCACTACCTTTTCTGTTAAAAAATTCAAAAACTTTTAAGATGTTTATTAAAACATGCCATAAAAAGCTTTTCGGCATGAGACCCCGAGCAACAAGGATGATAAGATAATTCACTTCCCCTTTCCCAAAGAAACAAGAAAGTGTTAAACTTCGAATACTGGACATACGATTCACGTTCAAAACGGCAATTCGCACAACTGCGAGGGAATCTTTAACCGATGATTAATGGGCTATGAATGTAGCAGGAACCATCTCATTAACCGAATATATTCCGATGAACTCTGACCCGGACGTAATAACCGGTTTCATTTATTACTGGCGGCCACGACTTTATTGCCTAATTTTGGGCAATTAAAAGAAGCAAAGTGACAACTAATGTTCGGTTGACGATTTCTTTGTTGCTTGGAAAGTCAAGAAGATATAAAAAATCGTAATTGGGATTTAAAAATATCCGATAACGCCTACGTGTGTGTGTGTGTCAAAGTTTCATTCCAAAACATGCCGAAAGACAGGAAAAAAATTCTAATTTTTTTTGCATAAAGACGAACAAAATAAAGAATAAAAATAAAATACTTTCTTTAATTATTATTATTTTTTATTTTTTTATATAGTAATGGGCGAGATAATAGTTATCTTCCATTGAATTACTAGTATATTCTGAGATCCGGTAACGAAAACTAGTAATAGATTTATTAATGAACAAATAATGATATGTGGCCTAACAGCAGTTTATCACTAGTAATTTATCAGTTATTAACATTGCAGAAATATCTATTTACTAATAATAATTTACTCATTATTGATAGTAAATTACAAGTCATTGCTACTACTTTATTTACTCAGCATGCGACTATAGGCCTTATCATATTTATGGAAAATTACCGCTATTGACTTATATATTTTAATAAACATTTAATTGTAAAATCAGTTAATAATTAGCAACAGAATTGTTAAATATAAGTATTAATTAGTCATCGTAACATCTGTAACTGAAGTAAGTAACCAATGTTCTCAATTCCTGAATAGTCTTTAAGTATGTTCTCGATGATGGAAAAAGACACTTCCAACTAAACTTTGTACAAAAGTTTTTTGGATATCTCCAAAAGCAATTTCTCCAATTTACGTTAGTAAATAATTTTCGTGTAGTAGCCAATGAAGTCAATTGCCAGGACATACATGGAGCGTAGATAATCACTAGAAAGCGAAAGGACACAACAGCATTAAGAGTTACCAAGAGCAGTACTTATGCTGTACGTCTGTTAATTATGGATCAAGTACTTAATGGGAATCGTACATTCTGTGACAGCCAATCTAGGAAATTCCATACTCTTTCCGGCACGTTCAATGCCAGGCCTCATCACTAGTTACTGCAAATTTACTAATTTTATCTTTAGTCTGCAAAGTTCTATAAGCTCGCAAATATAAAGATCCTTATCTACTAATTATTTAAAGCAATTTCGGTTATTGTTTCATTGCATTAACTATAGTAGATATAATTTCTGTAGGCATAAATGATGATGTTATAGTCTAAGTCAATGGTTTAATATAGGCTTGTGACTTTATCGATCCAAGGCAACGAGTTCTCGTTAATGATAGAGAAAACCTGATTCTAACTTATTGATATTTTGACAAGTAAACTAGAAGATCTACTACATTTAAATACACGTAAATTGAAATTACTTACAAAGGACCAAAAGATTTATTTTTTTAAATTAAGATATTAATTACATTGCAGTAGCTATGTGATGTTGATTTTTATCTTTAATGTTAATACAGGAATATATATTTTTATATATAGTGTTAACAAATGTAGTGTTAAAATATATATGGTTCCAGTTATGGAAATTACTTTAAAAATTCGATAAAATCTTCATCAGATATATAAAATTAGGCCTTGATAAAAGTATAACCTTTCGATGCTTTCATCTACTTGATAAGTCTATATGAAAGAGCGAAATGAATAGTTTGTAGCTTTAATGAAGGCATAACTGTCGAAGCATGAATGAAGACATAACTAAAACATAATCAGAGAAAGAATTTACGCATTCTTCCAGCTTAAATAAAAGCATAAAAATTAATGAAATTTGAAGAAATAATAAAATACTTGCCATGCGATACCCAACCGTGTTTACATGTATCACACGTTCTCAATTGCGACTTGCCAGGCGTAAAACAATCACAGGAACAATTTGGAGTTGTACACCTGATCGCCTAAAAGAGACGAAAGAAAAAAAAAATACAATTTAATTTAATAATTTATTGTTGTAAATGGAGTTAAAAATTTGCAAAATCAACTATAATCTTTAAAGATTAATTTCTAGAAGTATCGGTTTTTAATCTATAANAGAAAAAAAAAAAAAAAAAGGTAAAGTTTTCAACAAATTGAATACAAAAATTTCTCTCTAATTCAGATAAAATTTTTCCACTTTACCTATTAATGAAAAGTAGGAAATTACCAATTAGAAGTTGAAAGTAGTTTATCAGATTAAAAAGTCATTAGCTCTTAATTTTAGGAAAATTTTCGAAGATGAAATTTATCGAAAATCAATATTTTTGTTTGTTTTTCTTTTATTTTTAAAATAAATTCTCTAATGATTCTTTGAGGGTAAAAAAAACCATTCTTACGTATTTAAATTAATTTAATTAAGCGTTTAAAAGGTGTTATTTATGTTAAATTCACGATTTTACTTTGTTATAAATATTTTTTTTTAATAGAAAAATTGCACGCTTTAGTTTGATATAATTCATAAAATATAAGTAATATTCGAATCTAATTTTAATAAAAAAATTCGTAATTTGCTGTAGTTTATGGTTAATTATATATATATATATATAAAGTTCGCTTTTAATTCGTACAAAATGCATCGACTTATAATAATTAATTACAAAGAAGCAGATGAAACGAAGCAAGTTTACAAAACAAACGGAAGAATATGCTTAAATTCGGATTTTAAGAGAATAATAACGATTTACTTTCATTAATTCCTTGGTAAGAAATAATAGAAATCGCATTTAGTGTATGTGACAATGAATAAACTTGCTGGCAAATTCGCATTTATTACACACATCTTACTTCTACTGAAAGTAAGAAAAAGTAAATTTACTATTGGATCGAATGGGGCACGTTTTATCACTGACCATAGGGTGGTATGAGAGGGTCATGAAAAACTTCTCGAAGCCCCCCTAGCGGAATAGGATAGAACTAATAATCACAAACCAGTTAGTGGTGGCCACGAGTGGTCAGTGACGACAGCAATAGTGGTACCTGGGGAGCAGTGTCGGTCAGTACTGGACATGTGGTGGACTTAATGGGCCGGGCGAGCTAGAGCACTCTGTGGGGCCATACACTACTACAGTACGACCGTCAGTGACCACTAACTCTTGGCCACCTTATTTTTGTTGCATTGTCTAGGTCAACGAGATCGTATTGTGCGTCTGCCTTAATCACATCCACTGGTAATATTATGAGAGGAAGATGACCCCTCGGTATTTCTCATCTAACTCACACTTGCATCTGAACTAGTATCACATAGAAAGATTAAGCCAAGTTAATTATTAGAAATGCTCTTATATACTAATGAAGATGTAGAGTTTTTAAATTAATTAGAAATTAACTGCAACACTTTACATTTTTATTACTGTACAGCGATACAATAGATAAATTACCGCATTATACCTTAGGCCTGTAATAACATTTCTTCATTTTTAACAAAAATATAACTAAATTAGTCTTATACGTTATTATTTCCTTGAAAATAATTTCATTTTTTCTATTTATTTACATAAGCATTAGGCCTAAACAAGCCCGAGTTTACATGGTTTTAATATTTTCTATTAGCGAATATCTACGAAGGATTGCTTCTTTTACAATTAAACTTTTTTCTAAAAATAAGCTGAAAGTAAGTATAAATTTATAGACTTATATAAAATTTAATTCCATATTTTTTCAAAGGGTGAGCGAGCGCATCTAACCGGTCAACAAGGTAGAGACTTGATACAGTTTGCGTGTACTAAAAACGTTTATTAACAACTAAAAATACTTAAGCAATAATGGCCTAACTTGCCTTACACTAAATATTACCTTTTTTAGTATATAAATATAATATTTTTATTAATAAAATCTAATCAATTTTTAGCAAAAATTAATTTTTTTTCAGTCTGAAAATTTAAGTTGTATCATAGGCGAATATTCGTGTTAACAAATTACTTCCTAAAGTTTAAATGTTACAAATTCTTTTATAGTATAACACATATTATAGAAATTTAATAAAAGATAAGAAGGATTTAATATTAAAAACTCTATAGGCCTATATAACTTTTATATAAATTTAAGAGAAAAACTTCTGATTTGAATTTAAAAAAAAAAAAACTCTTTTCGCTTTAAATCTTAAGATTTTTTAGTTCTTAAAACGTATTTAAAATGTTATTTTTACATAAATTCACAAAAATAACGTAAAAAAATTCACTATTTTAAAGTCTCAAAAACGCAAAATGCATTTATTTATATAATAATCGATATAAAAAAAAAATAATAATATAAGTAATTAATTTACTGTAAAATATCGTAAAAAGTTAAATAATAATAAAAAAAACACTTTTCTTACTCTTTATAAAAAAAAATAATAATAAAAAAAAAAACATTAATATAAAAGTTGAAAGAAAATTTCAAACACGATAAGACATTAGCATGTGCATAACAAAATATATTATAATAATTTCTCTTAAGAACAATCACGAAATGTTTGGTGATGTGAATATTAATAACGTAGCGACTTGGGGTTCGGTTCCAAGAACCCATAACTACATAGTTAACGCTGTAACTAAAGCTTTAATACATAGTTAAAGAGGGGGGAAAAGTATATATATTTTTAGAATTATAACATTCTAAAAATCCTGTATTAAATCTTTTACTTCTCATCTTTAATCATATTAAATCGTTCAGGAGCTCATATTAAACATGAGCTCCTGAACGATTATCATATTAAAAATATTTAAAATAAAAATTTAAATTATTCTTAAATTAATTTTCTATAATATTTAAATTCTTTCAAATAAATCTAACAAGACTTTGGTCTATAATAAAATAAAGTAAAGAAAAATTTTAAATTAAATCAATTCATTAATTAGTTTGATTTTTTTTTTCTTCTTTCTTCTTTCTTTTTTCAAAATTCAAACAAAAGAAAGAGAGAAAAATTTTCTAAAATTAATTATTTCCTTATTGAATAAGAATTTATAAAAGAATTCCAATTATTTCTCCAATAATTATAATTTAACAGTAATTTATCAATAAAAATTTCTTTATATTTAATATTATATTCTTTTAAAATTAATGTAGCAAATGTATGAATGTAAAAAGTCTATTAAAGAATTTTTATCTCGATAAATATAATAATAATGAACATTAAAAAAATAATAATAATTTGATAAGTTATCCATAAAAGTTACTTTCGTTTATCTTAACGAAGATTAATAAGAGCTTAACTCTTACAGAAATGATTTTTTTAATTTTTATTTTGGATTTTTAAGAAGAAAATATTTGAAAATCAATAAAATTTATAGAGTTTTCAGGTTAATTTTTTCAATAGAAAATAAAATAATATGTATAAATTTTATCTAATTAAAAATTAAATTTGTAGAAAAATTTTGAAGTAGGATAAACTTATAACTTTAACAAGAAGTTTTTAACGACTTCAGTAGGTCTAGAGTTTCGAATTAAATAAGATTGTCTTAAGAATTTATCTATTGTTTTGCTTCTTTTCAAGTGATAAGAGTCAGTAGTCCACATGAATCTGTCTCTTTATCTAAGTCTGAACATCACGCCTTAATCTTGCTAATGCTTCCAGTTCCTTATCGTGACACATTCGTGAGACAAAGAACAATATTCAGATAAAGCTAGCAAGGTTAATTACACATATAAATCTACATAAAAAAATATATTAATTTACTTTAATTTCATTAATTTTCTAGTAATGCTTTTAATGCTGTAGTAAAAGACATTTACTAATACATTTTTCTTACCAAAAAATGAATGATTTTATTATATTTTTAGTGTTATCCTGTTTAGAAGTTCTCTCGAATATTTCTGAAAATCGAAATAAATTTTGTAAAATTTAATTCTGAAATTAATTCGAAGTAATTAAAGAAAAATTTCAGCCAAGATTGCTGTAGTTCAGAGAACAATTATTTATCAATATTTGATTTAAAAAAAAAAAATTAATTTTAAATTTATGTAATAAGAGAATTGGCCTAATTTTAGATCTCATCATTTTGTTTATTTTCCAAATAGGCTATCTTATGGTTTGTATTCGTCGCCATTCGTGAGGAGATGGTAAGTTTCCCACACTCGCTACTCACCAATAATATGCAGTGAGGTGTACAATGTATAGCGAACGTCGTGCAGAGAATACAATTAGCTATATACGTCGACGTTGTGTCTCTGGATATTTGACCCTTTGGAAAAATTCTGCTAAAAATTTATTAAGCGTAGTGTTTTAATGAAATAATATTACCCCTCATTGGTCGATATTTTATTCTGTGTTTCGTCTTGGCAGCTTTTTTCCTTTCAAAAAATGGGTCCTTTCGAAAGACAAAGTAGTATTAATACAAACTATGCTGTATGGGTGTAGATAACTTCACGTCATATAAATACAATTTTATATACAGATGTATAAACACTTCTGTTTTGTGTACACACCTCTATACAATTAGAGGTAACTTTTCGTTTATTAGGTGCAACCCTACAGAATACGGGCCTTTTATTTTATAGGTATCACCTTGCATAATATATACCAAAATGAAGGGTATCCCATACAATATAGATAACTATGTTTATAATACAGGTATATCTGTAACTCTTTGTTTATAAATATAACCCTATATTGTCTAGTGCAACCTTATGCTGTTTATATGATTATACAAATATACAACTGGTGTATATGTCTGTATACAGCTTGTTAACTTCCAAATATTGTCGTGTACATCATAGAGACAAGTGTACACTCTTATCTAATAATGCGACCTATTTTTAATTTGACCTTCTTCGTATGTCAAAACAGATGTAAGTCTATTTAAGCGAACTTTACTGAATAACTTCGTACATACAACCTATTTATAAACGAAGAAATTAATTTAAAAAACAAAACTTAATTTCTCTTTTATTAAATGAAGTATTATAGACAATATAACAATGAAAAAAAAATGGAAGAAAAATAAAAATAAAATTTAGAAATAAAGAAGGAAAATTTATATCTAAATTAAACGAGTTAATTAAAAGAGATTTCTTGGAAAATAATAAAAGACAAAGTTGAAAGTAAGCTTTTCTTTATTACACTATGAGAAAGAATCGTTCTTGTAATGCAATTTTGGTTATGCACGGATAGTCTAAAATCAATTAAGCGAAGTGGCTCGCGTGTATAAACTTTAATTTGCTCAATTTGCAAATCCATGCTATAATTTGTGATATTGAATGAAACAGGCCTATGGCTATGGGCTATAAATTTGAATTAATCAAAGTTTTAACAAGTGGATTCAGTACTTTTAATCTATATTAATTTAAAGTTTAATGTATAATTAATTGAAGCGAATGTTTTTTTCTTATTAAGATACGTTATAATCGTTCTTTTTAAGAAATAAATTGTTTATCATCAAAATTGAAAGTTCAATTATATCAAACAATTCAAATTTTATTACTCTTTTCCATGATATAATTACTATTTTATATACAATTAACGATGGAATTTTTTAAATAATATAAAAAGTATATAATAAATTAATTATATAATTTATTTATACTCAAAAACAGCTTATAATTAATGAATATTTTTTATGTCTACAAAAATAAAATAGTGAGAAAAGCGCCAAAATCTCACCTAGATTTTTTTTAAAGTATTATCTGTAATTGTGAAAGATATATTTAAGAAATAGCATATAGATGTTGAATTTTTTAAGCTAATATATAAAAAAAAGTTCATCTAAATCCCTTCAGACACATTTGGGTATTCAGATCTATCTATTTTAGGTTGAAACGGACAGGATTTTACTGCTTAATTACACCACAGTTATTTTAATATTTAAAAAAAACAAGTAAAGTAATCGATATTGAACTAATTAACTGTTAATTAGCATATTTTTTTCAGGAGAATTCCAATCACGGCGAAAAACACACATGGGGATATCCAATGGTGGTTATCTCAACATTCTTGTCAACATTCGTGTTTAGCTTGTAAGGCATGAATATTGTACACCATGTAGCTAATTTATTGTTGTTGAGGGAGGCAATAAAGGGAAGTAGCTAGAAAAGCAATGAATGGGATGATAACTGTGCTATAAGTAAATGTAAGATGCAATACGGTTATACTCCTGTTTTTATAAATGTACACAGTATAAGTAAATAAACACTGTTATTAAAATTGAATTTGTAATACAAATTAAATTAATATAATTTCATATTTTGAAAACCTTGAATTATCTCAAGGATATTTTATATATAGAAAATGTACTAAAAGATTGTCTCACTTGTGGGTGAATCAAGTCATGAAATGGTGACTTATAACAGTCACGAGTGACAAATTACAGATCAGATGAGACTGTTTGCACAAGAAACAAGGTCAAACGACTCGAGAAGTGTATACACTTTAGCTATACAAAAGAGGACAGAATGTTTACTATAGCGGCCATAGTTGATTTATGAGAATTTACCACATTAACCTCGAGGACAGTATTTCTCAAGATATGTCACTTATCTGTGCACACTCTTCACTTGTTTGATCTTAGAATGAAAGAGTAGAAAAGAAATAAAATACAACGACTTTAGATATTTATATCGAGTTTAAAAGTTATTCCAAACTCACGTATCCGGTTACATAACCTCAAATTAATTTAATAACAAACGGGGTTTGATAATAACAAAAATGATTCTTTTCTCTTCTTGATTATTTATTCAATCATCATATATATATATATGAAGAAAGTGAATAGATAATATTTATGTCGTAAATGTATAGATAGGTGAAAGGGCGATTCAGCCACGCCGCAGCAGGGTTCAAGACACCACCCCTATGTTACTTGCTTAAACACCCCCCGCACACGATAGATACCGTGACTGGCTAATGACAGACCTGGTACAGTGCTTTGCTGCCGGCCAGTGGTATTGATGGTGATTCATGTTGCGGCCGTCGGCATTATTTCAACGAGTGACCATTCCACCCACCGTCTATCTAACTAACTACCATAGCTTGTGAAGAACAAAGAATTCTTGTCCAACTAACACCGTGGTAGGTTATTGCAATTGACAAATGTTAATAGCAATCGGAAATGAGGAATTTGATTAATAACATCACCATTCAAATAAGTTTGTTATGCAATTCCAATGATCCAAAAGAATCCTCAACGAATTTTAATTAGAAATATTGTCTATACGCAAAGAATTTTTTTAAAAAAAAAAAACTTCTTATTTTACTTTTATTTAATGATAATTAAGTTAATTTTGTAATTTTATAAGTGAAAATAATAAAAGATTTATAGGTCTAAGTAAGTAAATTTCGTAATTTTAAATGTTTTAAACGACGTAGAAATGTTTAGATAAAGTTTATAAAATAAACATTTAAGTTCATTTTATCCTCTCAGCGGGCTTTTTATGTGACGAAAAGAAAACTTTTTAAGATAAGGAACGTTTTTATCGCTTTAAAAATACAGTTTTTCGTGAAAATTTGAATTTTTTTTTTTTTATACGATAAGAAATATTATTGATACTGTAAAAATAAAAATGCAATTTTCGTGAAAAATCACAAAAAACAAAACTTAACTGTAACGTGAGAGATGAATGGTATACACGATCTAAAATGCTCCATGCTATATTGTATACTATTGCATTTAACTCTATACATATAAAACTTAAAGTTCATTATATTTGTGCGATCTTGTACATTATAATACGTACTTACTTTACACTTTATTAAATTACACAAAGAAACATGTAAATCATTCGATTATAAATTTAACTAAGCATCGTTTACTTTAAAAGAAGCACGTTTTATAACCTTATACTTCTATCATAAAAAGAAAATTTGCAAGTAAAATAATGATTCTTATAATTATTTTATTGTAATTATTCAATTATTTTATTGTTTTAAATTAATAAAAATAAACTTTTATTTTAGAAATTTAACTTTAAAAATGATCCGAATGCGTAAGAACATAATTGAATTTGAATAGGCCTATTAAATATATATATATATATAGGCTATACATAGAGGAGAGTGTCATTTGTAAAAGCTACATTTTTTCCCTATAAAATATATTAATTAAGTAATGTAAGAGACAATACATAGCACATAGTTTATGTTTATCTAATTTATAATTTAACATTTGTTAATACCGAAATATAACGAATGACTAATCTGGAATAAACTATATAATCGGAATAGGCGCTTAGAAGGGACTTGCTAGTAACCTGTCGGAGATCTTTTGACACATTTGATGGATCAGCTCTAGCTCTCGACCTTCCGGAAAGGAAATAAAGACTCTACCCTTCTCACTTATATTGTGGAATATGGGTGGAGATGGAGTCGACAACATACAACAGTGACAAAACTACAAATTTATAACTAACTATAGGTTAACATCATAGAAATAATAATAAAAAAACACACTTAATTTATAGGTTTTTGTTCAGTATGAAAGGAAAATAATGCATCATTTAAGAGTGAAATAAGTCTACTAAAATGAAGATGTTTTTTATTTTTCTATTCAAGAATAATAATAAAAAATTTATAAATTTTTTTATTATTTTTTTTCTGTTACTATAAGCTGATAATGTTTATTTCTAATTAATATATAAATTAGTAAAGTATAAAGTATAACAGTAAAATACAGTAGCCTATATAACATTGGCGTTGTAAATGTTAGAATTTAATTTATATTACATCCATTAATATGAATTAATATTCTTAAAATGTATTTTAAATATCTTTCTTTAATGATAAAACTTTATAATTTAATATTAAATGATAACTTTTAATGCGTGAAAATTTAAATAAATAAATAAATAAATTTTTTAAAAGTCTATAAAGTAACAAAATTGATAATTATGTTTCGAAAAGAATTACAGTATAATAATTTTAACATTAAATATACTAAAGAAATTGCCATTTTTTATATATTTTAATTAATTAATTAATTAATTAAATAGTAAAGAGATTACTTAATAAATAGGAATATAATTTCTTTTGTTATTTGTTAAAATAGGCTTTAAGTATTTTATTAACATGCAAATTTATTTATTTATCATAAGAGAAATTAAGTTACTTTTTTATGTTGTTACAGTATTATGAAATTTTATATTCTTTTTATAATAATAAAAAATAAACGAATGCAAATTGTAAGTTACTCGTAACAATTCTTTAAAATTACCATTTTTTTAATCAAGAAAATTGGCCTAAAAACTAATTTTTATGATATAAACACTTTATAATCTCCATAATTAATTAAAGCGATGAAACACAATAATTTTGTAAGTATTTTTATCTAATTTCCGTTTCATAATTTTTTTTAAATGAAATTTTAAGGTAATTATTTATTTATTTTATTTACTTAAAAAAAAAATAGTGTTTAGTCATAGTCTAACAACATAAGGTAGAATTTATATGTAAATTTTTCATTGAATTATTTATAAATTCACAAAGAAATAACTCTTGTAAATAGGCCTATATGATACATTATTTCTTCATAGAAAATAAGCATACTGACATTTACATGATGTAAACACAATGTATGCCAAAATTTCGAGGTTGTTTATGTTGTATTTTCAATATAAGCTCAACAAACATAATGTAAATGTATGCAACGCCTTTAACTCTACATTAATATATAAATCATAACGCATTATACCTTTATTTGCAGCATACATAGCATCATTTATCTGCATTTTAAACATACAAATTAATTGTCATCATACATAAAACGTTATTTTATATCAATACACTGGTTATTAATATATAAAACACATAATATTATCTAAAAAACTTTCAAGTAGGCCTATATTAAGGGTAAGAATAATTGCACATAAGCTACTTAAACACAAGAATAAATTTAATTAATTTTTTTAAATTAAATAAAAAAATATATATATTTTTTAAATATTTTTTCTATTTATTTAAGAAAATAATTAAATGACCTAAAGATATTTAAGTCAATTAATCTAAAGATATATTTAGTGACAGAAATTTATTGTTTACTCTCGGTGCTATACTCGAGCAGATGCATTTTTAGAAAAGGGCGAACTTACAGATACCTCATTTAGAAAATATCTACCTTTCCAACAGGGTCGGAAATTAAAAGTTCGCGAAAATTACAGGTCCGGGGCTAGCGGTCAGACCGCCATAAATCATGTCGGACTGGGTACAAAGAGGAACCAGGTATCCGACAAGTCATTAGTGTCGTGCTTCGTGTCCGTACAACGTCGGTGACAGAATATTGCCTGCAGGCTACTCAGGTAAATTGTGTTTTTCTAGAGACTTGCCGAAATCTTCGGAGTGGGCGGAGTGAAAGCATACAACCTGACTTCCCCCAAGAGAATATTGGTCTTTTAAAAAATACGAGAAAAATATTGGAACGTTGAAAAAATAAACACCTTTAGAGATCCGCAATACATCATACGGCATACTTTCTATAAAAATAAATAAATAAATAAATGTTTTTCGACTATGAATACCAATTAATACACCAATTTTTGTGTAGCAAAATATATTCTTTTAAAATTAAAAAAAAAAAAAAACAATTAATAAGTTATATAAATCACAATTTATATCACGATCTAGGACAAACATCTGGTCTAATATATTGTGATGGGTGCCTCTAACTGCATCCCGTTCATATTTTGTAACGAGGATTTAACATGTAATATTATTGTATAAATTAATACGATATAAACGAAATATATCACGCTAAATTATTTTCGGATGTGTAATTTAGGAACATAAATTGAATAAAGATTGTTGATACTGGCTATTTATTTTCTACATTAACTAATTTCGATGATATTCCGAGATAATTTAAATAATCTGCTTTAAAAAATAAAGGAAGAAAAGTTGAAATTATGGACTATAAAAACACTATGAGAAACATAAAAAGTAAATTAGAAAGTATTAATTAATATGCTTTTCATATCTTATTTTTCTATGCTTCTTTTTTTTTCTAATGAAAAGCACTGATTAAAATTAGTTTATATGCTTCCATAGTCACTTCATACACCGTTCTCGTATGCATTTACATTAATTTGTATGCTTTACATTACGTTACATTTGTATATTATTCATTACAATCACATTAGGGTATGTAAGATTTACGTTATACTTATAGAAAATATATATTATACTTTCAATCGTACGAATAAAGCTATATTTTTTTTAAAAAAAAATCACGATATTCTGACGACAATACAAAAAAAAACATCCCCTAAATATTTTTGTTACCTATATTTAAAAAAAGCAACAATAAAAATTAAGAACTAGCGTAGTTATAATATTATAAATTGCATTTTCTACATCTCAGTTTTGATATATTTTTTTTAATATTATTATTTAAGGGGGAAGTCTTCTTTCCAAATGGTTTCGAAAACAATAGGTCATTTAGTACCATCCAGGTGGCGTGACCGCCCTGCTTGCTCTTAAAGGAAAATGATAGGGGACTCGATTGTATTGACGCCAATATGTAGCATAGAAAAATCGCACTACAAATGGCTTCGCTATATATATTCGTCCCGGGTATAAAAATAAATGGGTAGAAGATTACCTTAATTCAATAGGAAGCGCACTAATTTAAATGATTTATAAGGGTTCCTTCTCCCCATAGTTCCTTATTCCTTATAGGATTGTAGATATGTAAGAGGATAATATATATGTGTATGTTTTTTTCCCCTTCCTTTAAATCTAAAGTCAGCAATCTGTACGGCAATTTGACCTGTCGACTAAGTTGGTATCGCCAGTCACGGACCCAACCCGCCGATGAAAGGGTCGTGGAGAGTGACACTGGGTGCCGCGACGCCAGGGACAAGCTGGTCTGGTATAATATAACTCCCGTCAGACGTTTGGAACCCAACACCAGTTTGGTTCGGTACCCCGATGGTGCACCGAGTGACAGATGTACTGAGTTTTAATTACATTGGACTAAGAGAGTACAAAACAGCTGACCCCCGTTTCAGCACGTGCTCGCGTTCCACCCCCTTGTCATCTGACCTTGGATCGACTCCATTCTAACTCTTGACCCCATCTGATGTATATACGGTCGTAAGTATGTCAACGTAGCGAGTGTCAGAGTTCGCGCCCTATTCCAAAGAAACTAATAAGTGTTGGTTTAAGGACATTGATACGTGAGTCGATTAAATTGCACGCTCTGTAAGTTTAGACACTCTACTCTCATTTTAAAAAAAAGTATTTCCTATTTAAACCTTAAAATATTCACTTAAATTCAATAAGGAAATTTACTCTTTAGTAGATAGGGATTAAGGCTATAATTTCTATAAAATTAAATTTAGATACCTGTTTTTTTTATCTTAATTTTTCTAGTGGTTGCGATGAAATAAGAAAAAATATACACACAAATCAAGTATTTAGGTTGATTTATCATTATCGTAATATAAAGATATCCTCATTATTTGATAATTGAAAAAATCCACATGTCTATAGACAACTTATTTTCTTTCTTTTTTTTTTCTATCTTATTCCAGAGGAGACTCGAGAAGTGAATAATAAAATTAACATCAAGGAGTATCTTTATACATAATTAACTTGTCAGCATTTTAAATTTAAACTGATTATTCTCATTCTAACGTGTACAGGTGCAGATAGAGACAACTGTTATTTACTTATTATTATTTTTTTCCTTTTTAATTATTATTTTTTTAATTTTAAATATATATTTAATAAGCGGCTTTATATGATTTAAATTAATATTTACACGAAAGAAGACTTTATTTATGAAGTGGATGAGGTTTTTTTTTCTTTTTTTTCTGAAGTGTTCTCTAACTTATTAATAGTTCTCAATCGATAATGATAATTATCGTAACAGTTTAAGAGAAAATTAGAGAAATGTTTGATAAGTTAATTTCAAAACGTTATGACAAATGCCTTTAAAAGTACATAATGACTCTTTATAACTCTAGATATCGTGACATTTTTCGATAGAAGATAACAGGTGACGTGATTTGGGACAGTTTAGAATGGAAACAGCGGTTGTGATCCAGGATCTGTCACGTACTACATGCTATGGTAGAAGACGTATACGTGTCTGCAAATGATGCCTGTTCAAGGTTATTTGGCTGACAGCAAAACCCCTTATTATGTGTAAAGTGACATTCAGAGAGGTAAAGGACAGGTGTAATAAAAAAAATTGACACCCTGTCAGCGTCGCCCGATTGTTGAGACAAGAGTACAATGCGCGTGCTTTTATCTAGTCCCAAGGTCTTTGCATAGGATTAACTATTGCAAGGACTTTCTACGTATATCTTACATATTATAGTAAAATTATATATAAAATCATATTTAAATTTAAAATTTTATAAAATACTTTAATTAGGTTTAACACTACAAAAACGTTTCAATTTTTTTTTTTTAATTTTGTATTATTCTTCTCATCAAAAACGTCATAAATGATTTTACATTGTTTACGCGATTATTACATCATCAAAACGTTTTCGAATGTTTAAGTCGTTATTACGTCATCAATTTTAACGTTTTTTTTTAACTGTCGAAATGAACGTTTTAATAGAAATAACACTATAGAATATTATTTCTGTATTGCTGTGTGATTTTTTTTAATAATTTGTATCTGTTTTTAATACGAAGAAAACCTAAATGAAATCATTTTTTAAATGGAAAATTCGAAAAGATAATTTCATTGTTATGTTTAATTGATTACATTCCATAATGAAATCATTTTCCGAATGCCAAAAAAAAAAGAGGATAAAGTAACATTTATCAAAGATAATTAATTAAACAAAACAAAAGGAAAGTTGAAAAGTATATTCGAATTTATGATTTTCTACAAATTCCTGGTTGAGAGGGAGTTAAATGGAGCAATTCGGCGATAAACTCTCGGCAAACGATGCATTAAAATTTAGACAAATGCACGTGCATTTCATTCTTACTGCTTGCCTCTTCACGATACAAATCATTTACCTGGCATTATGAATAAGCAGGTTTACATACAAATGATTTCATGAGAACATTTGGATTGATTGCCCCACAAAACACCATCAGTCATCAATAGGCAGCTCTATATATTCTGTGTAAAGGATCATTTTTTATCGATACGATTAACGAGTGACATTTCTACCTGAAGAGGAGGGAAGCATCCTATAATCTTTCAGGTGAAAAAGTGAATAAAGTGTAAGATAATGGGAATATCATAATAAAAACGACCACTTAAACGTTTTCGTGATGATAATCGTATGGAAAATGTAAATGTAAAATAGAGAAGGCGCCAGGATAAATACAATATAAATCTGAAATATATGGTATAATTTTGTTTAATTATTTAATTTTAATAAAATTTCGCTTATTTATTAAAGATTTTCGTGCAATTTTTATTGTAAAAATTCGATGTAAAAACGGGAATTTAATTTCCAAAATCCTTCCAAAACACCTCACATCTTTGTTAAAAATCCTTCTTTATTCGTGTTTTCAAATAGGATTTTCAGAAAATATCTTTTATTTTTATATTAAAATCTTGTAAACTTATATTATTTCTTACATCGAATTTATTTTCAGTGTAAAATAAACTATTAATTAACATTCGAAACTATATAATTAAGCATCCATCTTTGAAACTTTCTATTACAAGAAAACACGATTCTACAATTAAACGAGCGAGTTATGTATTAAAATTTCAATAAAAATAAGTAAATTTATCCTTTAAAAAATACCGAATAAGTAGGACAAAAAGATGAAAGTAAGGAAGAAAGGAATCACTAACAACACAATTGAAAATAGCTTCTTTTTTTTTTGTATTTAATACCACAGCTAGGATATATTGGATAGTGTATCTTGAATATGTCATTTGACTCAATACTAGATTAACTTTCTATTGGATGAGTTGTAGCAAAGCCGTACAAAACGCGACAAAAAAAAGAGAAAAAATAATATAAAAAAAAAACTACTGATGACCAGATACGGTGGGTACCCTCTGTCTAATCAATTCGTTTTGTCAATAACTCGTCTCCCCTTTGCATGACATCATTACCCCGTACACTGAGAATATTGTCCCCAAGACAGTCGCTTCTCTTATATTCAAGTCTTTACACAAATAAGACAACCGTTCTAATATAAGAAATTTTATTATATCTCATATATAACCATTTCTATTAAGCGTGTTTTATACTCTATAACCTATATAACTCGCACGTTTTTTTTATTATTATAAATTATGTAATTAAAGTAGAAAATATTTTATAAATTAACAATTAATTTGTTATTAATTATAATGCGTAAAAATGTATAAACGTTAGCTTATACATTTTTACGCATAGTAAAAATGTTAGCTTAGTTGAAAGTTTTAAGATGTTCTAGGCCAATAATTCGATCTCTTAAGAGAAATGTCTTCTTAAAATATCTTTCAAAGGGGCCAATATTAACTAAATAAATAGAAAAAAAACACGAATTTGAATGGTTTTATTGAATAAAGTGTCGATTCTTGGTTGAAAAATCGATAAACAAACCTTAAAAAGTTACGATTTACCTCTAAACCGCAATCGTTAAAACCAATATTTAAAGATAGATCACATGTATAATATGAATATTTATAAATTGTTACGATTAAATATCTTAAAAATACAAATAAAAACTAATTTTGTATGATTTATAACACGAATTTATAGAAATTACGTTGTAATTTCAGAAAAAAAAGNAATTTATAAAATAATAATAATAATAATCTGAGGTATTATATAAAGTTTAAACCTATTTAAAACTATAAATCTTATGGTATAATTAAATATATTTGATGTTATGATTTAAATACATTTAAATCCAATTTTACTGGAATAAGTAGAAGCTGTACATTAAAAAGTTGATTTCTTGTTTATTTTAATATCTGTTTTATTGCAAATTATAATTTTTCTACATTATTCAGCAATAATTTAAGTATTTTCAATCTGAAAAGTCTGATAAAGGTATGCTTATGATACCAAACTTCTATGAGAATGGCTCAAAAAAAATGATGTAATACATAAATCGTGTAAATATTATAGTAGATAAACACTTCATTTATTTATAATTCGAATTAAAAAGTATCAGAATAAAGGGAAAGTATTATAAATACTAGTAAATACAGTAGCTATGAAATTCTTTTAATGTGTTACCTCTTGTTTTAAAGTAACTTTAATCTTAAATTAATAGGCCACATTTGTTTAAAAATTATACGAAATTTTCTAAATTACTAAATTTAATTAGAAAAAAAAATAATATATTTTTTTAAATTGCACATCGAAAAAATTACTTATAACTTAGTTATTTGCTTAAAACAATGTAATAATAATACATTGATTATGATTTAAGTTAGAATTTAAGAAAACGTTTTTTAATCTTATATTAAAAAATAAAATTAAATTTTTTTTTAAAAAAAAAGGTGACCATTCAGTTATATTTTTATAAGATTTAGAAATATATTTACATAAAAGATAAATATATAAAAATATGTAATATTAAATCCCAAATATCCATGCTGTTTTCATAAATCTGGATATGTTAATGTTCAAGTTATTTTATTAATCGTATCAGAAGAGATTTTATATTTTTCTAAATTACATATGTAACTTATTTTTCACTTTATCAGTTCAAAAAGAAAAAAAAATTACGGTAATTTCTTCAAATTTTTTATTAGAAATATTTTTTGAAAAGTTTCTAAAACACTTTTCCTTGACTAGAAACGTTCTTAATAACAAGACTCCTCGCTATTAAACACACTTAAAACATTTTAAAAAATATATATAAATAAATATCTTTTTGTATAAAGAATAATTTAATTTATATTTTTGAGCAGTTAATAATAGTTCAATATCATCTTTTGGTATATAAGTTTGACACCTAAATCATTACAGTCGACCCCCTATAACAGTGTTGATAATTCCGTTTTATATGAATTCCATGTTGTACGAGTCACTTAAATTTTACAAATACGTGTGCCGGGCTGTGAACGGCTCACGTATTTGTAAAATTTAAGTGACTCGTACAACATGGAATTCATATAAAACGGAATTATCAACACTGTTATAGGGGGTCGACTGTAATGATTTAGGTGTCAAACTTATATACCAAAAGATGATATTGAACTATTATTAACTGCTCAAAAATATAAATTAAATTATTCTTTATACAAAAAGATATTTATTTATATATATTTTTTAAAATGTTTTAAGTGTGTTTAATAGCGAGGAGTCTTGTTATTAAGAACGTTTCTAGTCAAGGAAAAGTGTTTTAGAAACTTTTCAAAAAATATTTCTAATAAAAAATTTGAAGAAATTACCGTAATTTTTTTTTCTTTTTGAACTGATAAAGTGAAAAATAAGTTACATATGTAATTTAGAAAAATATAAAATCTCTTCTGATACGATTAATAAAATAACTTGAACATTAACATATCCAGATTTATGAAAACAGCATGGATATTTGGGATTTAATATTACATATTTTTATATATTTATCTTTTATGTAAATATATTTCTAAATCTTATAAAAATATAACTGAATGGTCACCTTTTTTTTTAAAAAAAAATTTAATTTTATTTTTTAATATAAGATTAAAAAACGTTTTCTTAAATTCTAACTTAAATCATAATCAATGTATTATTATTACATTGTTTTAAGCAAATAACTAAGTTATAAGTAATTTTTTCGATGTGCAATTTAAAAAAATATATTATTTTTTTTTCTAATTAAATTTAGTAATTTAGAAAATTTCGTATAATTTTTAAACAAATGTGGCCTATTAATTTAAGATTAAAGTTACTTTAAAACAAGAGGTAACACATTAAAAGAATTTCATAGCTACTGTATTTACTAGTATTTATAATACTTTCCCTTTATTCTGATACTTTTTAATTCGAATTATAAATAAATGAAGTGTTTATCTACTATAATATTTACACGATTTATGTATTACATCATTTTTTTTGAGCCATTCTCATAGAAGTTTGGTATCATAAGCATACCTTTATCAGACTTTTCAGATTGAAAATACTTAAATTATTGCTGAATAATGTAGAAAAATTATAATTTGCAATAAAACAGATATTAAAATAAACAAGAAATCAACTTTTTAATGTACAGCTTCTACTTATTCCAGTAAAATTGGATTTAAATGTATTTAAATCATAACATCAAATATATTTAATTATACCATAATCCAATTCTACTTATTCCAGTAAAATTGGATTTAAATGTATTTAAATCATAACATCAAATATATTTAATTATACCATAAGATTTATAGTTTTAAATAGGTTTAAACTTTATATAATACCTCAGATTATTATTATTTATTTTTTTTTAAATTTCTAGTGTAATAATTATTATAGGTTGAGGATGATAACCGAGTTTGTCTATTATCTACAAAGTCCTAATTCTTTTCTAAATGAGGAAAGACTGAGGAAAATTCTTGTGTGTAGATTTGACAAGCGTCGCTCCTCCTTCCCTTCTTATTCTGATGATTATTAACTGTCATCTATCAGTGACCGACAACGCGTACACCAGTTAGGTGAGTTCTACAGTACAGATACATTGCGACTCAACTAGACAAAGGGCGAAAAATGGCGTTTGCCAGGTGTCCTCTTATTTCCGCTCTTGCTTAACGGAACCACTGATTAACACCTGCTAAATCACAGGTTAGAGACATCTAGCAGATTTTCTCAAGAGTACTCGACTATAGATGCGAGATGTCAAATATAATTGAATTTAAACATAGCATTTGCTACATTTTTCTTTGAAAAATTAGATAGTTATCTTATCACTAAGAATGTTAATGAGTTCGAAATAGTAAAACGATACTTCAATACACTTCATATTTGTAATTTTTCTATAGCTATTTTAACTTTTGTTATAATAGTTTGGCTATAAATAATTTAAAAACATCTTTCAAAGTCTACTATTATTAATTCTGTGATACATGAATACCTAATTTCGAGACAATACTATCATTGAGATAATTAATGTAATACTTCCAGCATCTATCATTGTTATTAAAGTCAAATGTCTAATTATCTTGTTAATACTTTTAAACTCTGATTGATTTTAGTTTAAATTTTTATAGAAAATCATTCTGTATAAAATTAAAATGGGATCATTTATATAGTTTTTTAACGATAATACATTCTAACTTAAGTGTTAGCATTCAGAACGTTTAAAATAAAAAAAAAAATGATAGAAAAATTATCAAAATTTTAGAATTACTTTTCAATATCTTGGTTTATTCTTTGTGTTTTAATACCTACTTAATTAATATTTCCCAAAGTAAGTGTTTACTATACATTATTAACACAGAGATTCTCCATTTTCTAATAATGTAAATTATTCTGTAACAGCAAACAAAGCTTATATTTATTTCGTTGAAGAGATGAAGATTATTGACACATTTTATTTACAATTATTATTATTATTATTATTTTAGTTAAGAAAAAAATTAATTATAGTAGACAAATTTCTTTATATTTTTGCTTATGTTTTACCTGCCTTAAACGAGTTTAATCTAGTTATTACGAAATAGTATATAGGCATTATCGTGATAAAGGGGCATTACGACCGATTTCGAGAATCCATTTCAGCATCTGCCTAAGTGAATTATGGGAAACCGTAGAAAACTGAAGAGATGGAGGCAAGTAGGAGCTCGATGACAGTAGCCACTTTACTAGTTGTTGACCTTGAGATGCACCTCTTCAAAGCATCTCCAAGCACCCATCGCATATTTGTACTCATCTGGAAGTTAATTAAAGAGCTTAGGAAAATTCTAATGTTATTTTTTTTAAAAGTATAGTTTAGGCTTTTAATAAGAACTATTACATTACCAAAATGGCTTTTAATTTGCATACATTTATTATAATTAAAATGCAATCGCTCAAATATAAACGTGGATAAGTTCAAAATTTAATGTAGTCATTTTTATAGTACTTAATATTATTTAAAGACTTTTATGTAGTTCAATAACAAAAGTAGAGTAAGAGTAATAAATACTAAACAAGAGCGTGGAAAGTTGCATGTAAAAATAGTATATTTTCTTTAAATACTTCTTAAATTACGTTTCTTAAAAGGAATAAATATACTGTATTTAAATACTGATTAATGAATAAAATTACCGGAAATTTAATATATTTATTTTAACGTAACACGATTAATTCTAAGCAGAATTAACTACTGCTTTATTAATTATGAAGCTGTTGTATATAAATTTTAAAAAAATCAAATGAATGAATATTTATATTTATAATAGCAAAATAAATGAACTAAAATTCTTGTTTATACTCTTATAAATTAATTTTTTTATAAATAAATTAACATTTTCTGTTATAAGTAGTTTCAAACAATCGATAAATCACTTGGAAATTGTTAAGTATTCTCAACGTGTTGAGTTTAGCTTTACTTAATAACAATCTAATCTCAATGTATTCAGTTTATCATTACAGACTGAATCCACAACAAAAGGGGCTTAATATACTAAGAATAGATTTAATATTAAGCTCAACACAAGTGTTTTAAGGAATTTAAACTATTACAGGTATACGAATCTATCTATTGTAGTATCTGGATAACGACTTGATTAATCCTGATCAGAATTTATTAATTATGAAAGCATTTTTTTTATTTGTATAATAGCCAAGTAGAATTGTTCATGGTTAACAGACATATTCACAAAACTGCTGTTTAACTGTATCTAGTCAGGGTCAAAGATAAGTCTAGATGGAAGGAAAATATGGAACGGTCCTTCATCGCTTGATTTATTTCAAGCTATAAACTACAAAACGTCGTTTATGGTGTCTCGAGTTACTAGCCAACAACAAGATAGTTCGTGTAAAATACCACCTCTACGTGAGCTCGATTCAGTCCCGTAGAAAACACATATTGGTGTTAGGATGACGATAAAATAATGATCATCGTCTTCGAACTAGTCAGACTTAAAAGAAAAGAAAAGAAAACGTCTGTCTGTATATGCGTGTCCAAAATTGGTTGCGTGATCTGTCCGTGATGGGATATGTCGAGGTTAGTTGTCGTTTGCTATTCGACATGATTACTGTATTTATTCAGTAGAGTTATTTAAATGAAAATCATTTACTTAATCCTACATTTATTTATTACCTATTAAAGAGATAAGAACGTGTTTTTATTACTTTTTTTTATATCGTGTCGTACGTAAGTGATCATTTTTGTCGATTGTTATAAACGTTTTCATTTAAATATTAGGAAACGTTTTTAAAAAAAAATCGATAAGATCATTCATTGATTTTGTTTATTATTAATGGTATTATAAAAGATATTTTCGAAAGGTACCGAGAGATGGCGGCTAGACGTTTTTATTTGGAGTATTTAACGGTAAATAAATTACACATAATCCATTAAAATTAAATGGATAAAGGACCGTATTTTTCAGTTATAAGAAGTTATGTTGTTAAATTTAAATAGAATAAACAGATGAAATTTCCGATGTAAAAATCTATCAGTGAGAGTAAAGACTTATTGATGCATTGTTTAAGATAAAATTGANACTTATTATTATTTTTTTCCTTTTTAATTATTATTTTTTTAATTTTAAATATATATTTAATAAGCGGCTTTATATGATTTAAATTAATATTTACACGAAAGAAGACTTTATTTATGAAGTGGATGAGGTTTTTTTTTCTTTTTTTTCTGAAGTGTTCTCTAACTTATTAATAGTTCTCAATCGATAATGATAATTATCGTAACAGTTTAAGAGAAAATTAGAGAAATGTTTGATAAGTTAATTTCAAAACGTTATGACAAATGCCTTTAAAAGTACATAATGACTCTTTATAACTCTAGATATCGTGACATTTTTCGATAGAAGATAACAGGTGACGTGATTTGGGACAGTTTAGAATGGAAACAGCGGTTGTGATCCAGGATCTGTCACGTACTACATGCTATGGTAGAAGACGTATACGTGTCTGCAAATGATGCCTGTTCAAGGTTATTTGGCTGACAGCAAAACCCCTTATTATGTGTAAAGTGACATTCAGAGAGGTAAAGGACAGGTGTAATAAAAAAAATTGACACCCTGTCAGCGTCGCCCGATTGTTGAGACAAGAGTACAATGCGCGTGCTTTTATCTAGTCCCAAGGTCTTTGCATAGGATTAACTATTGCAAGGACTTTCTACGTATATCTTACATATTATAGTAAAATTATATATAAAATCATATTTAAATTTAAAATTTTATAAAATACTTTAATTAGGTTTAACACTACAAAAACGTTTCAATTTTTTTTTTTTAATTTTGTATTATTCTTCTCATCAAAAACGTCATAAATGATTTTACATTGTTTACGCGATTATTACATCATCAAAACGTTTTCGAATGTTTAAGTCGTTATTACGTCATCAATTTTAACGTTTTTTTTTAACTGTCGAAATGAACGTTTTAATAGAAATAACACTATAGAATATTATTTCTGTATTGCTGTGTGATTTTTTTTAATAATTTGTATCTGTTTTTAATACGAAGAAAACCTAAATGAAATCATTTTTTAAATGGAAAATTCGAAAAGATAATTTCATTGTTATGTTTAATTGATTACATTCCATAATGAAATCATTTTCCGAATGCCAAAAAAAAAAGAGGATAAAGTAACATTTATCAAAGATAATTAATTAAACAAAACAAAAGGAAAGTTGAAAAGTATATTCGAATTTATGATTTTCTACAAATTCCTGGTTGAGAGGGAGTTAAATGGAGCAATTCGGCGATAAACTCTCGGCAAACGATGCATTAAAATTTAGACAAATGCACGTGCATTTCATTCTTACTGCTTGCCTCTTCACGATACAAATCATTTACCTGGCATTATGAATAAGCAGGTTTACATACAAATGATTTCATGAGAACATTTGGATTGATTGCCCCACAAAACACCATCAGTCATCAATAGGCAGCTCTATATATTCTGTGTAAAGGATCATTTTTTATCGATACGATTAACGAGTGACATTTCTACCTGAAGAGGAGGGAAGCATCCTATAATCTTTCAGGTGAAAAAGTGAATAAAGTGTAAGATAATGGGAATATCATAATAAAAACGACCACTTAAACGTTTTCGTGATGATAATCGTATGGAAAATGTAAATGTAAAATAGAGAAGGCGCCAGGATAAATACAATATAAATCTGAAATATATGGTATAATTTTGTTTAATTATTTAATTTTAATAAAATTTCGCTTATTTATTAAAGATTTTCGTGCAATTTTTATTGTAAAAATTCGATGTAAAAACGGGAATTTAATTTCCAAAATCCTTCCAAAACACCTCACATCTTTGTTAAAAATCCTTCTTTATTCGTGTTTTCAAATAGGATTTTCAGAAAATATCTTTTATTTTTATATTAAAATCTTGTAAACTTATATTATTTCTTACATCGAATTTATTTTCAGTGTAAAATAAACTATTAATTAACATTCGAAACTATATAATTAAGCATCCATCTTTGAAACTTTCTATTACAAGAAAACACGATTCTACAATTAAACGAGCGAGTTATGTATTAAAATTTCAATAAAAATAAGTAAATTTATCCTTTAAAAAATACCGAATAAGTAGGACAAAAAGATGAAAGTAAGGAAGAAAGGAATCACTAACAACACAATTGAAAATAGCTTCTTTTTTTTTTGTATTTAATACCACAGCTAGGATATATTGGATAGTGTATCTTGAATATGTCATTTGACTCAATACTAGATTAACTTTCTATTGGATGAGTTGTAGCAAAGCCGTACAAAACGCGACAAAAAAAAGAGAAAAAATAATATAAAAAAAAAACTACTGATGACCAGATACGGTGGGTACCCTCTGTCTAATCAATTCGTTTTGTCAATAACTCGTCTCCCCTTTGCATGACATCATTACCCCGTACACTGAGAATATTGTCCCCAAGACAGTCGCTTCTCTTATATTCAAGTCTTTACACAAATAAGACAACCGTTCTAATATAAGAAATTTTATTATATCTCATATATAACCATTTCTATTAAGCGTGTTTTATACTCTATAACCTATATAACTCGCACGTTTTTTTTATTATTATAAATTATGTAATTAAAGTAGAAAATATTTTATAAATTAACAATTAATTTGTTATTAATTATAATGCGTAAAAATGTATAAACGTAAGGGGAGAGAAAATTAGCTTAGTTGAAAGTTTTAAGATGTTCTAGGCCAATAATTCGATCTCTTAAGAGAAATGTCTTCTTAAAATATCTTTCAAAGGGGCCAATATTAACTAAATAAATAGAAAAAAAACACGAATTTGAATGGTTTTATTGAATAAAGTGTCGATTCTTGGTTGAAAAATCGATAAACAAACCTTAAAAAGTTACGATTTACCTCTAAACCGCAATCGTTAAAACCAATATTTAAAGATAGATCACATGTATAATATGAATATTTATAAATTGTTACGATTAAATATCTTAAAAATACAAATAAAAACTAATTTTGTATGATTTATAACACGAATTTATAGAAATTACGTTGTAATTTCAGAAAAAAAAGTCGTTTTTGAGCATTGTTAATTTGTGGCATTCAATTGTTAATTATAAATCAGTCCATTTTCTTATGTACAAATTAAAAAAAACCCTGTAAAAAACATCATAATTATTATCCTATAACGTTTTGTTAACTAAAATAATGTTGTATTCACAGTAATAACATTTTAATCGTTTAATTAATTAGAAAGATAACAATTTATGGATGATGTTAGTAGATTATTAGAAAGGTAGGTAGATTGCAACAGTTTGACACCGTAGAAAACGTCTCCTGCTGTGACAGATTCATTTATTTCCTTGCAACTGTTCTAATCACCATCACAGTTGCTGGTTGCTTGATAGATTGCTTTCTAACAAGACATGCAGTGGGCAGTTGATTCAATTCCACCAATCAAAATAACGATATGGAGTACATGTTACGTACCTTCGGTCCATTAACTGACTAATTAACCACTTTTCAGCTAATTAATGAGCTACTTAATTAAGCAGGAAACAGACAATGAAGCTTGTCCCATTTTCTGATGATGCATCTCAAAGATTCAATGACGGTAAAATCACATTTTTGTAAGATGCATGTATGTATGTATGTATATATAGATATATATACATTCATGTCAGAAAATGACGGATAGAGCACTCTTCTTTCCCCATTTTTCTACATATGTATGACTGTTAGAATGGATCGAAGTAGTGAGGATGTCTAAGTGACTCAATGCGTCGTTTAGTTGTCAGGATGCTATATTTCCTTAGATGCAACCCGCTGAATTGTATAAAAATTATCGTATTTATCAACAACTCTACCATCAGAGAAATTAATATTTACGATTTTTATATGAAAATTTAAGTAAATCTACTTATCAACTGCAAGAAAAAAAATTCTGTTGATTGAGAGTTGATCCTAGGTTCTTCTTTAATTTCTTTTGCTAATGATTTTCAAGTAAAAACATGGAGTGGGAAATATAGTAACAAAAAAAAAAACCCGACATTTGTTACTGCTGGGATCGTTTTTATTTTGAAACTTTCTCCTTTTTTTCGAAAGATTTCTTAGGAGAAAAAAAAAAGAACTGATGATGATGCATTTAAACTTTTAATTAGTCAAAGTTTCGCTCTACATTCATCAACTTTTCAATATAAATATCGAGAAATAAATGGAAATTTTATCCGAAAATATAAATTTAAATTGTAATTTTAAAACCTCATAAGTTATTTTTTATCATAAAGAAACAAACAATATACAGTACAAGCCTATAAAGTGAATATATACACGTGTACACTAGTATAACTGACAGATTATTACTACTTCTCTAGCAATTTTGAAATTGTAATATCTAAAAAAAAAATGATGCTACATTCAAAAATATAGGTCTGTATATAACCTTATATTTGATGGGTTGTGTATTGACAGCTACAACGAATCTTCTGAATTTTATGATTCAATATCCAAAATACTGTATTTAATATATGATCATATACCTAAAAGTTGAGTAAAGCCATGTTTCTTAAAGGTAAATTCTATGCATTTCAATCATATAAAAAATGTAAGAAAAAAAAAGAAGATATTTTCAGTTATTTAATTATATTTTATACACGAAAATCTTAACATTTTATTTTAAAAAAAAATTGTTAATTATTTATAAGAGTAATGAAATGTAAGGACCTTTTTTTACAGCCTGAATGCAAAGTTTCATCAAGGATTATAGTCTTAAATTCCTGATTTTTCTGTAATAAAATTGTATAAATATTTAAAATATTAAAAAATAGTAATTTATTTTATATTTTATAAGATATAACGATTTAAATTTGTATAAAAATCACCCGTTAATTAAGCGTATAGTTCGATGTAGAATAAGAAAAAGCGCAAAGGAATGATTAATAATATGATATTTTAATCGAGCGTAAAATTAAATTAAAATTATATAATAAGTTATATATAAAGAATGGTAATTATTTTTTTAAAAAATATATGTAAACATTTATAATTTAAAATGTTTAGCTTGAAATTTTTCTATTTAATATTTTAATTATTGATCCTATTGAAGAGTCACGGTTTCTAGGCATGATCCTATTGAAGGAGCAAAGCAATTCCTACTTGTTGATCCTATTGTAAAAGAGATTACACTTATGCATTGAATCTAAATATATAGTATTTTATATAAATCAGATTATTTAATTATGATAAACTCGATAAAACTCTATGAAATAATAGAAATACAGTCGACCTTCTATCAACACTGTTATAGGGGGTCGACTGTAATGATTTAGGTGTCAAACTTATATACCAAAAGATGATATTGAACTATTATTAACTGCTCAAAAATATAAATTAAATTATTCTTTATACAAAAAGATATTTATTTATATATATTTTTTAAAATGTTTTAAGTGTGTTTAATAGCGAGGAGTCTTGTTATTAAGAACGTTTCTAGTCAAGGAAAAGTGTTTTAGAAACTTTTCAAAAAATATTTCTAATAAAAAATTTGAAGAAATTACCGTAATTTTTTTTTCTTTTTGAACTGATAAAGTGAAAAATAAGTTACATATGTAATTTAGAAAAATATAAAATCTCTTCTGATACGATTAATAAAATAACTTGAACATTAACATATCCAGATTTATGAAAACAGCATGGATATTTGGGATTTAATATTACATATTTTTATATATTTATCTTTTATGTAAATATATTTCTAAATCTTATAAAAATATAACTGAATGGTCACCTTTTTTTTTAAAAAAAAATTTAATTTTATTTTTTAATATAAGATTAAAAAACGTTTTCTTAAATTCTAACTTAAATCATAATCAATGTATTATTATTACATTGTTTTAAGCAAATAACTAAGTTATAAGTAATTTTTTCGATGTGCAATTTAAAAAAATATATTATTTTTTTTTCTAATTAAATTTAGTAATTTAGAAAATTTCGTATAATTTTTAAACAAATGTGGCCTATTAATTTAAGATTAAAGTTACTTTAAAACAAGAGGTAACACATTAAAAGAATTTCATAGCTACTGTATTTACTAGTATTTATAATACTTTCCCTTTATTCTGATACTTTTTAATTCGAATTATAAATAAATGAAGTGTTTATCTACTATAATATTTACACGATTTATGTATTACATCATTTTTTTTGAGCCATTCTCATAGAAGTTTGGTATCATAAGCATACCTTTATCAGACTTTTCAGATTGAAAATACTTAAATTATTGCTGAATAATGTAGAAAAATTATAATTTGCAATAAAACAGATATTAAAATAAACAAGAAATCAACTTTTTAATGTACAGCTTCTACTTATTCCAGTAAAATTGGATTTAAATGTATTTAAATCATAACATCAAATATATTTAATTATACCATAAGATTTATAGTTTTAAATAGGTTTAAACTTTATATAATACCTCAGATTATTATTATTATTTTTTTTTAAATTTCTAGTGTAATAATTATTATAGGTTGAGGATGATAACCGAGTTTGTCTATTATCTACAAAGTCCTAATTCTTTTCTAAATGAGGAAAGACTGAGGAAAATTCTTGTGTGTAGATTTGACAAGCGTCGCTCCTCCTTCCCTTCTTATTCTGATGATTATTAACTGTCATCTATCAGTGACCGACAACGCGTACACCAGTTAGGTGAGTTCTACAGTACAGATACATTGCGACTCAACTAGACAAAGGGCGAAAAATGGCGTTTGCCAGGTGTCCTCTTATTTCCGCTCTTGCTTAACGGAACCACTGATTAACACCTGCTAAATCACAGGTTAGAGACATCTAGCAGATTTTCTCAAGAGTACTCGACTATAGATGCGAGATGTCAAATATAATTGAATTTAAACATAGCATTTGCTACATTTTTCTTTGAAAAATTAGATAGTTATCTTATCACTAAGAATGTTAATGAGTTCGAAATAGTAAAACGATACTTCAATACACTTCATATTTGTAATTTTTCTATAGCTATTTTAACTTTTGTTATAATAGTTTGGCTATAAATAATTTAAAAACATCTTTCAAAGTCTACTATTATTAATTCTGTGATACATGAATACCTAATTTCGAGACAATACTATCATTGAGATAATTAATGTAATACTTCCAGCATCTATCATTGTTATTAAAGTCAAATGTCTAATTATCTTGTTAATACTTTTAAACTCTGATTGATTTTAGTTTAAATTTTTATAGAAAATCATTCTGTATAAAATTAAAATGGGATCATTTATATAGTTTTTTAACGATAATACATTCTAACTTAAGTGTTAGCATTCAGAACGTTTAAAATAAAAAAAAAAATGATAGAAAAATTATCAAAATTTTAGAATTACTTTTCAATATCTTGGTTTATTCTTTGTGTTTTAATACCTACTTAATTAATATTTCCCAAAGTAAGTGTTTACTATACATTATTAACACAGAGATTCTCCATTTTCTAATAATGTAAATTATTCTGTAACAGCAAACAAAGCTTATATTTATTTCGTTGAAGAGATGAAGATTATTGACACATTTTATTTACAATTATTATTATTATTATTATTTTAGTTAAGAAAAAAATTAATTATAGTAGACAAATTTCTTTATATTTTTGCTTATGTTTTACCTGCCTTAAACGAGTTTAATCTAGTTATTACGAAATAGTATATAGGCATTATCGTGATAAAGGGGCATTACGACCGATTTCGAGAATCCATTTCAGCATCTGCCTAAGTGAATTATGGGAAACCGTAGAAAACTGAAGAGATGGAGGCAAGTAGGAGCTCGATGACAGTAGCCACTTTACTAGTTGTTGACCTTGAGATGCACCTCTTCAAAGCATCTCCAAGCACCCATCGCATATTTGTACTCATCTGGAAGTTAATTAAAGAGCTTAGGAAAATTCTAATGTTATTTTTTTTAAAAGTATAGTTTAGGCTTTTAATAAGAACTATTACATTACC
Source organism: Centruroides sculpturatus (assembly GCF_000671375.1). NCBI lineage: Eukaryota > Metazoa > Arthropoda > Arachnida > Scorpiones > Buthidae > Centruroides > Centruroides sculpturatus. The sequence goes on along the minus strand of NW_019385117.1, from coordinate 266,883 downwards.
AAAATGGCTTTTAATTTGCATACATTTATTATAATTAAAATGCAATCGCTCAAATATAAACGTGGATAAGTTCAAAATTTAATGTAGTCATTTTTATAGTACTTAATATTATTTAAAGACTTTTATGTAGTTCAATAACAAAAGTAGAGTAAGAGTAATAAATACTAAACAAGAGCGTGGAAAGTTGCATGTAAAAATAGTATATTTTCTTTAAATACTTCTTAAATTACGTTTCTTAAAAGGAATAAATATACTGTATTTAAATACTGATTAATGAATAAAATTACCGGAAATTTAATATATTTATTTTAACGTAACACGATTAATTCTAAGCAGAATTAACTACTGCTTTATTAATTATGAAGCTGTTGTATATAAATTTTAAAAAAATCAAATGAATGAATATTTATATTTATAATAGCAAAATAAATGAACTAAAATTCTTGTTTATACTCTTATAAATTAATTTTTTTATAAATAAATTAACATTTTCTGTTATAAGTAGTTTCAAACAATCGATAAATCACTTGGAAATTGTTAAGTATTCTCAACGTGTTGAGTTTAGCTTTACTTAATAACAATCTAATCTCAATGTATTCAGTTTATCATTACAGACTGAATCCACAACAAAAGGGGCTTAATATACTAAGAATAGATTTAATATTAAGCTCAACACAAGTGTTTTAAGGAATTTAAACTATTACAGGTATACGAATCTATCTATTGTAGTATCTGGATAACGACTTGATTAATCCTGATCAGAATTTATTAATTATGAAAGCATTTTTTTTATTTGTATAATAGCCAAGTAGAATTGTTCATGGTTAACAGACATATTCACAAAACTGCTGTTTAACTGTATCTAGTCAGGGTCAAAGATAAGTCTAGATGGAAGGAAAATATGGAACGGTCCTTCATCGCTTGATTTATTTCAAGCTATAAACTACAAAACGTCGTTTATGGTGTCTCGAGTTACTAGCCAACAACAAGATAGTTCGTGTAAAATACCACCTCTACGTGAGCTCGATTCAGTCCCGTAGAAAACACATATTGGTGTTAGGATGACGATAAAATAATGATCATCGTCTTCGAACTAGTCAGACTTAAAAGAAAAGAAAAGAAAACGTCTGTCTGTATATGCGTGTCCAAAATTGGTTGCGTGATCTGTCCGTGATGGGATATGTCGAGGTTAGTTGTCGTTTGCTATTCGACATGATTACTGTATTTATTCAGTAGAGTTATTTAAATGAAAATCATTTACTTAATCCTACATTTATTTATTACCTATTAAAGAGATAAGAACGTGTTTTTATTACTTTTTTTTTATATCGTGTCGTACGTAAGTGATCATTTTTGTCGATTGTTATAAACGTTTTCATTTAAATATTAGGAAACGTTTTTAAAAAAAAATCGATAAGATCATTCATTGATTTTGTTTATTATTAATGGTATTATAAAAGATATTTTCGAAAGGTACCGAGAGATGGCGGCTAGACGTTTTTATTTGGAGTATTTAACGGTAAATAAATTACACATAATCCATTAAAATTAAATGGATAAAGGACCGTATTTTTCAGTTATAAGAAGTTATGTTGTTAAATTTAAATAGAATAAACAGATGAAATTTCCGATGTAAAAATCTATCAGTGAGAGTAAAGACTTATTGATGCATTGTTTAAGATAAAATTGACTGATAAATATATAAAATTTTTTAAATTTTTAAGCATTTATTGTATGTTCAGTTTGTTTTTTCCTATTTTATCTTACTATTGTTAAGGGTCTTGTTTCTAGGGAGAAAAGATCTACTGTCTCACGTCATTTACTATTTTAGATGTTATTTTATTAAAATAAATAATAAAATTATTTATATTTTAGAATTTCAAGTTATTATTTTTATAAACAATAAATTAAACTTATTTTTCTTTTTAGAAGAGACAAAAATTGTTCCATTTATTACTCATCATCACCCGACTTTTCTGATGATTCTAAGTCATTTTAAAGCTAGTAATATATTTATTTTTCTTTAAATTATTCAAATTTTGTTTCAAAATTACTGAGATCTCATTATCTATAATTGCAAAGAATTATAGTTTATACATGAAAATTTGTAATTCTTAACCTTGAATACGTGTATTATATATTTTCTTCCGAATATAATTAAATTAATTCCTTTTACATATATTTTAATTATAAAAATTTAATTCTATTTATTAATTGCTTTATGCACGAAGCAACGAGTCACATCATACGCTGTCAAACAGCCTCAATAATGTGCAACGGACTTCTCTAGGATAATGTCCATCTAACAAATTGAATAATGTTTAATGTGCAAAAGTGGATAACATAAAGCTCGCGGGTTTACGTGAGCTACCGATCAAGGGCTGTAACAAATATTCCTGAAGTCCCCCAGGCATGGAGAACCCACAGGACAATGGGCCGTTACAATCTCTCGTTAACAATGAGATTTTTTCCTTAATTTGTTCTTTAAATTATTTAAAAAAATCTAGTTAAAAATATTTAATTTTAAACATAAAAACCATATTTAATTCTTATAATTTATCTAAAAAATAATAATAATCTTAATTTTGCGATTTAAATTATCTTATAAATTTTAAATGCTTTAATTTCTTATAAATATATATTTATAAAACTTAATTAAGATGTCGTTTTTTTTAAGTATTCTTTGTTCTTTAATCATATAATGTCATTTAATTCTCTAAATTATGATAGAAATATGTGACGACTATAATATATACATATGTAACTACTCTTTGGAAACCAGTAGCATAAAGACTTATAGACTTAATCAATTTTTTTTTAACGTTCTGAATACAATCGCTTCTTGATAGACTTGTTTTCATCGCATTCATACAATGTTTTACACTTAATATCCGTCTTACTTTAATAATGGTTATGTCACTCTTTTCAACCATTCTTCAATAATGCTCCATTCTTTTCCTTTAATCTCCTCATTTCACTTTCCATTATTCTTTTATAACATTTCCTCTGAACCATTTATTAAAATTTGTCAATCTATGAAATACGAGACGATGATTATGTAACTAATTTCCAGGTTTAAATTTAAAAATTCTCTCTCTCTCTCTCTCTTGAAGATAATGGAATGTTTCATAATAGATATGAAGTTATCTTTATTTGAAGATTTTTCTAAAAGTGGTCTTCATGCAATTACGATAGAATTTATTTTCGTTTATAATATATTAAATCAGAGTAATATCTTACTTAAATGATTATATTGTAATTAATGATCGATGCTGGCTTACATATTTTATCGTTGTTAATTATTTAATGTTATAATCTCCCCATTAAATAAGCGTTAGAGGTTTATAACATTAAAAATTTCCATCTTCACCGGATTAAAATAATTTTACAACAATTTCTCTGCTCGAACACTAATTAAACAAATAAAAAAAAAAGCTGTTGTTTAAGCTGGTGTTGTTGTTATACCTTTGTTTTTTTTTTTGCTGTTTAAACAATACTTTAAACAACATTAAGATGGTAAAAAAATAAAGGAAAACTTTAACTTTTAAACAAGTAGAAAACGAAGGGAAGAAATGAAGAACGTTTACTTGTAATTCCGTCGATAAAACTCAACTTATAAAAGTCAATTAACGACATATTTCTAATTAATTTTATAAGTATAATAATTTAAAAGGGGGGGGGGAAACGTATCCCGAATGCATTTAATTTGATTTTTAAACGATGTAATTTGGGACACTCCCTTTTAAGCGAAGCCGAGTCGCTTCTGTCTTTGGATGTGGAAGAGACAGAATCCATCATTTTAACTTTTTCTACTCAACTTTACCGATATTAAATTAGCGGCAGATAGAAATTAAAGACAGGTGGTGTAGCGGTTTTTGGAAAGTTACGTCTGCCTGTCAACCGAGGAGAAATATGAGCAAGGGAGCATCTGTTGAGATTTGACTGTATGCAACAGGAAAGCATCATTACTCATTACTTGGTACCTTAGCACAGATTTAATAGGTTGCGGTAAGGTCGTCATTAATATCGTCTAACAATCTTTATCACCAACAGCAGAAGAGAAGAGAGTCTTCTTCGACGAGAGATCAAAGTTTGTTTAAAGATATACAAAAGAAAAAAAACAACCAAAAAGGTTTAATGGCCAAAATAAGTTCATAATACGTAATACTCAACGATTAATTTATTATTTTAATAGTCTTTAAGTATTTATAAAAATGGAGTGATTTAAATGTAAGAGTATATATATATATATTTTAATATCAATTATCATCCAAAGATAATATTTAAGGATTTAAAAACATTTTTATCTATAAAACAGCAAATATTCATCATTCGAAATGAACTTAACTCTATCTCCTATTAAATAAAACAATAACTTATGGAAGAATATAGGCTTATATATATATATGAAAGACTTATAATTTTATTTCTAAACATTTAAAAAACGTTGATAAATACTAATATTTAATCAAGGTAGATTTATTTGTCATTTAAAAAAGCTTATTCATTACAAACTTCATATTTATGTTTATCAATCATCAATGTTTTGATTGGATTTGATCGAAAGTTCTGATATAAATTTGTACAGTTTTTTTTTATTACTTATGATGTCCGACCTAGCAATAACGTATAAAATTGCTTCATACTCGTACTTTAGTAGATAGGACAGCTCTGACGTCATGTCTTCCACATAGAAGAGAAATGTCACGTTCTCACTCTCCACATTGACCCGATGGCAGTTAAGAAAAAAGATCTGGATTCCTGAGATGAACTTTGCTCAGTAATCTGATCTCAAAGTAATTCTGTATAACATTAAAAACTAGAAAACATATAATAAAAATATCAGTTTTAATCATTCAAACTATTAGTCTCCCGTCTTCAAACAATAGAACTAAGTTTCCATAAGATAGACATATGCAACTACCTAAAGTTTCGGTAAAGTAATTTCTATTTTTCAATGCGATAAAGTAATAATTTTTCTTCTTTGCAACGATTAAAATCTAGAATTTTTATTATATATTTACAACGTACAATTTGAAAAAAAAATATTCTAAACAAAGTCTTATACATGCTTAGAAAGTGGAAGAGAATTTTTAAAAAATTACTTGGAAACATTCAAGAAAATTGAAGATAATATAACAAAGAAAATTTTGTAATTAATATAATATGCAAAACTCATGATAGGAATGAATAAAAATTTAGAAATTATACCCCAGGCCTATATATAATGATAGGCCTTGGTTAAATTATAAACGAATTATATGCAATCTATTATAATTTTCTATACTTAAAATAGTCTGGTAAGTAGACGAATTAAAATTTAATCTGTGATTTAAATATTTTGACAGATATTTTAAATCCATATCTAAATTTATGTCATTGAAAATATCATAAAAGTTTATATCTATACTTACAAATTTATAATTATATCAGCATCTAAATATCTCACATCTTGGTAATCTCTAGTTANCTGACCATGTTTTTTATTTAATTTTAAATTCATTCTAAAATTTATATTGTTGGAAAGTATATAATGGAATGTATGAATTTTGATTTTTAACGTCTCAATATGTAATTTAATTAAGAGAAAACTAATTAAAAATCTTAATTAAAAGCTCAAATTTTGTGTAGAATTTCATTAATTATAGACGAAACACATAATTTTTATACATTTATTTAGTTTAAAATGTGTATCTTACAAGGCATAGTAGCATATATATGCTACTATACCTTGCAAGATTACGTATATAAAAAAATATATAGGCTATGTATAGGTTGCATACATAAAAAAGTAATGATAAACTTTACAGATAAATCACCAAATAGTTAATTATTATTCAAATTAAACATTTATTAATNTAGTTTTAAATAGGTTTAAACTTTATATAATACCTCAGATTATTATTATTATTTTTTTTTAAATTTCTAGTGTAATAATTATTATAGGTTGAGGATGATAACCGAGTTTGTCTATTATCTACAAAGTCCTAATTCTTTTCTAAATGAGGAAAGACTGAGGAAAATTCTTGTGTGTAGATTTGACAAGCGTCGCTCCTCCTTCCCTTCTTATTCTGATGATTATTAACTGTCATCTATCAGTGACCGACAACGCGTACACCAGTTAGGTGAGTTCTACAGTACAGATACATTGCGACTCAACTAGACAAAGGGCGAAAAATGGCGTTTGCCAGGTGTCCTCTTATTTCCGCTCTTGCTTAACGGAACCACTGATTAACACCTGCTAAATCACAGGTTAGAGACATCTAGCAGATTTTCTCAAGAGTACTCGACTATAGATGCGAGATGTCAAATATAATTGAATTTAAACATAGCATTTGCTACATTTTTCTTTGAAAAATTAGATAGTTATCTTATCACTAAGAATGTTAATGAGTTCGAAATAGTAAAACGATACTTCAATACACTTCATATTTGTAATTTTTCTATAGCTATTTTAACTTTTGTTATAATAGTTTGGCTATAAATAATTTAAAAACATCTTTCAAAGTCTACTATTATTAATTCTGTGATACATGAATACCTAATTTCGAGACAATACTATCATTGAGATAATTAATGTAATACTTCCAGCATCTATCATTGTTATTAAAGTCAAATGTCTAATTATCTTGTTAATACTTTTAAACTCTGATTGATTTTAGTTTAAATTTTTATAGAAAATCATTCTGTATAAAATTAAAATGGGATCATTTATATAGTTTTTTAACGATAATACATTCTAACTTAAGTGTTAGCATTCAGAACGTTTAAAATAAAAAAAAAAAATGATAGAAAAATTATCAAAATTTTAGAATTACTTTTCAATATCTTGGTTTATTCTTTGTGTTTTAATACCTACTTAATTAATATTTCCCAAAGTAAGTGTTTACTATACATTATTAACACAGAGATTCTCCATTTTCTAATAATGTAAATTATTCTGTAACAGCAAACAAAGCTTATATTTATTTCGTTGAAGAGATGAAGATTATTGACACATTTTATTTACAATTATTATTATTATTATTATTTTAGTTAAGAAAAAAATTAATTATAGTAGACAAATTTCTTTATATTTTTGCTTATGTTTTACCTGCCTTAAACGAGTTTAATCTAGTTATTACGAAATAGTATATAGGCATTATCGTGATAAAGGGGCATTACGACCGATTTCGAGAATCCATTTCAGCATCTGCCTAAGTGAATTATGGGAAACCGTAGAAAACTGAAGAGATGGAGGCAAGTAGGAGCTCGATGACAGTAGCCACTTTACTAGTTGTTGACCTTGAGATGCACCTCTTCAAAGCATCTCCAAGCACCCATCGCATATTTGTACTCATCTGGAAGTTAATTAAAGAGCTTAGGAAAATTCTAATGTTATTTTTTTTAAAAGTATAGTTTAGGCTTTTAATAAGAACTATTACATTACCAAAATGGCTTTTAATTTGCATACATTTATTATAATTAAAATGCAATCGCTCAAATATAAACGTGGATAAGTTCAAAATTTAATGTAGTCATTTTTATAGTACTTAATATTATTTAAAGACTTTTATGTAGTTCAATAACAAAAGTAGAGTAAGAGTAATAAATACTAAACAAGAGCGTGGAAAGTTGCATGTAAAAATAGTATATTTTCTTTAAATACTTCTTAAATTACGTTTCTTAAAAGGAATAAATATACTGTATTTAAATACTGATTAATGAATAAAATTACCGGAAATTTAATATATTTATTTTAACGTAACACGATTAATTCTAAGCAGAATTAACTACTGCTTTATTAATTATGAAGCTGTTGTATATAAATTTTAAAAAAATCAAATGAATGAATATTTATATTTATAATAGCAAAATAAATGAACTAAAATTCTTGTTTATACTCTTATAAATTAATTTTTTTATAAATAAATTAACATTTTCTGTTATAAGTAGTTTCAAACAATCGATAAATCACTTGGAAATTGTTAAGTATTCTCAACGTGTTGAGTTTAGCTTTACTTAATAACAATCTAATCTCAATGTATTCAGTTTATCATTACAGACTGAATCCACAACAAAAGGGGCTTAATATACTAAGAATAGATTTAATATTAAGCTCAACACAAGTGTTTTAAGGAATTTAAACTATTACAGGTATACGAATCTATCTATTGTAGTATCTGGATAACGACTTGATTAATCCTGATCAGAATTTATTAATTATGAAAGCATTTTTTTTATTTGTATAATAGCCAAGTAGAATTGTTCATGGTTAACAGACATATTCACAAAACTGCTGTTTAACTGTATCTAGTCAGGGTCAAAGATAAGTCTAGATGGAAGGAAAATATGGAACGGTCCTTCATCGCTTGATTTATTTCAAGCTATAAACTACAAAACGTCGTTTATGGTGTCTCGAGTTACTAGCCAACAACAAGATAGTTCGTGTAAAATACCACCTCTACGTGAGCTCGATTCAGTCCCGTAGAAAACACATATTGGTGTTAGGATGACGATAAAATAATGATCATCGTCTTCGAACTAGTCAGACTTAAAAGAAAAGAAAAGAAAACGTCTGTCTGTATATGCGTGTCCAAAATTGGTTGCGTGATCTGTCCGTGATGGGATATGTCGAGGTTAGTTGTCGTTTGCTATTCGACATGATTACTGTATTTATTCAGTAGAGTTATTTAAATGAAAATCATTTACTTAATCCTACATTTATTTATTACCTATTAAAGAGATAAGAACGTGTTTTTATTACTTTTTTTTTATATCGTGTCGTACGTAAGTGATCATTTTTGTCGATTGTTATAAACGTTTTCATTTAAATATTAGGAAACGTTTTTAAAAAAAAAATCGATAAGATCATTCATTGATTTTGTTTATTATTAATGGTATTATAAAAGATATTTTCGAAAGGTACCGAGAGATGGCGGCTAGACGTTTTTATTTGGAGTATTTAACGGTAAATAAATTACACATAATCCATTAAAATTAAATGGATAAAGGACCGTATTTTTCAGTTATAAGAAGTTATGTTGTTAAATTTAAATAGAATAAACAGATGAAATTTCCGATGTAAAAATCTATCAGTGAGAGTAAAGACTTATTGATGCATTGTTTAAGATAAAATTGACTGATAAATATATAAAATTTTTTAAATTTTTAAGCATTTATTGTATGTTCAGTTTGTTTTTTCCTATTTTATCTTACTATTGTTAAGGGTCTTGTTTCTAGGGAGAAAAGATCTACTGTCTCACGTCATTTACTATTTTAGATGTTATTTTATTAAAATAAATAATAAAATTATTTATATTTTAGAATTTCAAGTTATTATTTTTATAAACAATAAATTAAACTTATTTTTCTTTTTAGAAGAGACAAAAATTGTTCCATTTATTACTCATCATCACCCGACTTTTCTGATGATTCTAAGTCATTTTAAAGCTAGTAATATATTTATTTTTCTTTAAATTATTCAAATTTTGTTTCAAAATTACTGAGATCTCATTATCTATAATTGCAAAGAATTATAGTTTATACATGAAAATTTGTAATTTTTAACCTTGAATACGTGTATTATATATTTTCTTCCGAATATAATTAAAATAATTCCTTTTACATATATTTTAATTATAAAAATTTAATTCTATTTATTAATTGCTTTATGCACGAAGCAACGAGTCACATCATACGCTGTCAAACAGCCTCAATAATGTGCAACGGACTTCTCTAGGATAATGTCCATCTAACAAATTGAATAATGTTTAATGTGCAAAAGTGGATAACATAAAGCTCGCGGGTTTACGTGAGCTACCGATCAAGGGCTGTAACAAATATTCCTGAAGTCCCCCAGGCATGGAGAACCCACAGGACAATGGGCCGTTACAATCTCTCGTTAACAATGAGATTTTTTCCTTAATTTGTTCTTTAAATTATTTAAAAAAATCTAGTTAAAAATATTTAATTTTAAACATAAAAACCATATTTAATTCTTATAATTTATCTAAAAAATAATAATAATCTTAATTTTGCGATTTAAATTATCTTATAAATTTTAAATGCTTTAATTTCTTATAAATATATATTTATAAAACTTAATTAAGATGTCGTTTTTTTTAAGTATTCTTTGTTCTTTAATCATATAATGTCATTTAATTCTCTAAATTATGATAGAAATATGTGACGACTATAATATATACATATGTAACTACTCTTTGGAAACCAGTAGCATAAAGACTTATAGACTTAATCAATTTTTTTTTAACGTTCTGAATACAATCGCTTCTTGATAGACTTGTTTTCATCGCATTCATACAATGTTTTACACTTAATATCCGTCTTACTTTAATAATGGTTATGTCACTCTTTTCAACCATTCTTCAATAATGCTCCATTCTTTTCCTTTAATCTCCTCATTTCACTTTCCATTATTCTTTTATAACATTTCTTCTGAACCATTTATTAAAATTTGTCAATCTATGAAATACGAGACGATGATTATGTAACTAATTTCCAGGTTTAAATTTAAAAATTCTCTCTCTCTCTCTCTCTTGAAGATAATGGAATGTTTCATAATAGATATGAAGTTATCTTTATTTGAAGATTTTTCTAAAAGTGGTCTTCATGCAATTACGATAGAATTTATTTTCGTTTATAATATATTAAATCAGAGTAATATCTTACTTAAATGATTATATTGTAATTAATGATCGATGCTGGCTTACATATTTTATCGTTGTTAATTATTTAATGTTATAATCTCCCCATTAAATAAGCGTTAGAGGTTTATAACATTAAAAATTTCCATCTTCACCGGATTAAAATAATTTTACAACAATTTCTCTGCTCGAACACTAATTAAACAAATAAAAAAAAAAGCTGTTGTTTAAGCTGGTGTTGTTGTTATACCTTTGTTTTTTTTGCTGTTTAAACAATACTTTAAACAACATTAAGATGGTAAAAAAATAAAGGAAAACTTTAACTTTTAAACAAGTAGAAAACGAAGGGAAGAAATGAAGAACGTTTACTTGTAATTCCGTCGATAAAACTCAACTTATAAAAGTCAATTAACGACATATTTCTAATTAATTTTATAAGTATAATAATTTAAAAGGGGGGGGGGAAACGTATCCCGAATGCATTTAATTTGATTTTTAAACGATGTAATTTGGGACACTCCCTTTTAANATTATTATAAATTTATTATTATTTAACTTATTATAACATTTAAATAGAGCAGGTATCTATGTTAAAGTGCTGAAGAAAGTAGACATTTATGCCAGAAAAAAAGAAAAAAAAAATGCTTATTAATTAATATATTTATAAATTCTGACCATGTTTTTTATTTAATTTTAAATTCATTCTAAAATTTATATTGTTGGAAAGTATATAATGGAATGTATGAATTTTGATTTTTAACGTCTCAATATGTAATTTAATTAAGAGAAAACTAATTAAAAATCTTAATTAAAAGCTCAAATTTTGTGTAGAATTTCATTAATTATAGACGAAACACATAATTTTTATACATTTATTTAGTTTAAAATGTGTATCTTACAAGGCATAGTAGCATATATATGCTACTATACCTTGCAAGATTACGTATATAAAAAAAATATATAGGCTATGTATAGGTTGCATACATAAAAAAGTAATGATAAACTTTACAGATAAATCACCAAATAGTTAATTATTATTCAAATTAAACATTTATTAATAATAATAACTCATCTACTCAATCATCGTTTAGACATAATTACTTTAATACATTAAAAAATTAATTATTGAATAGCTTTTCATAAATAAGTTAATTTGCTGTAAAATATATTTAATTACGTTTCATATAAAATTTATTTTAGATTTTTAAATTAAATTTTATAAGCCTTATATTAATACAATTTATTAAATTTTAGAGAATTTTCTGTATGTTACTGATGGCATTTTTTGTATTAAAAAATTATTAGCAAATTATTTTTGCTATTTTTTGAAATAGATTTTAATGTATATTTAATCTAAATACTGTTTTTTTTTTCTTCTTTTTATTTGTATATAATTTAAAATTTTAATAAATTTTCAATAAAAAAAGACGAATATTGCTTCCAATAAAGGTGAGTAATATAATACAAGATAATAATAGAAAGAACTATTCAGACAATTTAATTATAAACTAATGGAAGAAAATTCGATAAATTAAAGATAATATCGATTTAAAATTAAATTAAATTTTATAAATTTTAATTTTATTATTTAATTTATTTTAAAGTTTTGTTTCTATTACAGTACTTCATTATATCACTTCGGTAGCGGATAATTTCACTTTATTTACTGTTTTTATTATAATGGAATTAATACAAATCTATTCATAAACGTTTTTTAAATGTTATTTTTTTTATAAAACACAATTGTTTTGAATTGTTTTCATTACTGAATTCGTCATTAGCGTGGTTACAATCGAGATTAAAATGTTACATTTTCTAACATAAAAGTTTAGAATAATTTAATAAAAAAAATAAAACTCCAATTAATTATAATGATTTATATAATTAAATCTATAGAATAATTTCAACGAAAGAATAAAAAAATAAAAGTTTATTAAAATAAAAAGAAATTTTAATAATGTTTTCAAACATTTACATTGTCTCATACAGGCCTACATATGAAAAGAGTTAAGATAATTTCATAATTCAACTAAGTTTTAATGGATTTATAAATGAAATTGTTTCTAAAAACTAATAAAATATAGTTCTTGAATAAGAAAATATAATGATTTCATTTAGAAAATCTATTTAAATATATAAATTTTTCCTTCCAATTGCTTATAGTTGTAGGCCTACAAGTCTACATGCAATTGTTTCTATGAAGAATTATAGATTTGAAAGGAAATTTTTATCTAGAAAACTATTTATTTATTAATTTTTATTAAAATATTTTTAAAGTTTTATATTTTAACCATTTATTTTGAATATAATTACAAATTAAATTATAATTGAATTCTTAAAGAATGGAGCAAATTACAGGAAATAAATATAAACTTATCGCTAATTTATTTGCATGTTATTTAATGCAAAATTTTAAGTAAAATTAAATAAATTTATTTAAATTTTATCTATTAAACATTTAAGAAATGAATGAAACAGTCTGTGTAATTGTGTAAAGTGATCATAACATATATAGCTCTATAATTTGTTAATTCTTTAGAGGATTTATATTTAAACATAATCATCACGTTTCTCATTAGAGTCATCCTTTTATTAATAAGAACAAATTATTTTAATGAAACAATATAATTTCTCTTCTTAAGCATGAAATAAAGCGAAGATTTTCGACTAGTTAAAGTGAGTTATTTCACGAATTTTTGGACAGATTTAAATATTAAAATTATTTTTTATATGAATTTATATATTACACTTTATAATACTTAACATTTATTTATATTATTTTCTAATTAATTTTATGTTTTGATTTCTAAAATCTTCAAAAAAAAATCAGGTTTAACATAGAAAATATCGAAAAATGTTAAAGTTTAATATAATTTTTAATATTTTTTACCTTCTCAATCAGTTATTTTCTCATAAGAATTTAATAATATAACATAAAAAAGACAATTCTATAATTCTATTTCTTTTTTAAATATTTAATTTAAAAATGTTATAATTCTAACTGCTTGAAATATTTATTATTATTATATTTATTTCGGAAAATAATTTAAATATTGAATATATTTTAAATTAAACTAATTATATTTTGGACTATTTGAGAGACTGACTATGTAATAACACGCGTTAAGACTGGGTTTAAATGAGTTTTTCTTTAATTAAATCGCATTCTGTTGAGTGGATTATACTGTAAATGTCATTTTGGCAGTCACTAATGTCACCTTTGTAAGTGTTAGTTTATGTGATTAAATTCTACTTTGTCAAACTCTGCCTATAACCTATGCTAACACTTAAGTCTACTTCGTAATTTTATGTACAATACTTCACCCGTAAATGATAGGTTCGTTTTATTAAACCTTAAGGCAAAACACTACAACTCTAGATAATTGCCAAAACGCCCTCCGAGCCATCTACTACCGTGCTTGGCACGTTTTGCAATAGATGGATCTTCTGGATGATGGTAGCTCTCGACAACGAAAGACAACCATAGATTAAATAGGAAGAAACTATTGGCTAAAAATTAACAAGAACCATTCGTTACTCTTCAACAAATCCTATAGTTTTTTTAATTACTAAAGAATAGTTTTTTTTATCATATATCCTAGAACTTCTGAATTATAAACTATCTTAAAAAAATCATCAATGGACAATTGGCGAGCAGTTGATTATGAATTAATATTTATTAATTTTATAAATAACTTTGGGTATTATCTATTCATTAGTTTATATATAATTTTAACAAAATATGATTTAACCTATATACAATTTAATAAGAATATTTGAAATTAGTACACATTTCTCGAGTACTAATCCATAATTTACTGTAAAGAAAATAAAACATATTATCATTTGTAATGCTTCAATATAACTCTTAGTAATCAAGTAACGATTATAATTATTCATAAATATGTAAATAGTTTTACGTGAATTATATTACCAAAATATAGTCGATTCTTAAGTGATGCTTCTAGATTTCTCGGAAAAAAATCAAGATATTGTCGCCATTGATATATCTGACTTAAATTGTCTTTCGCCCCTTTTATCCTAACGTAACGATGTAATTTATTCACATAAGTGCGTAGAATTAGCTGAAATTTGACGAAAGTATGACTATAAAGAATATAATAGGATGGGATGTATAAGGTGCTGAGTTACTTGATTGCCTTGTGTTTCTGTGCTAATGCTGAGTTAATGCGCTTTGCATCAGCACTGTTTGACAGATAACTGTCGCTATTTACTTCTTGTAGAAAGCGAGCTTTTCTCTTGTCTTCAATTAACTTAGAAGTGGCTATTTGATATAGAAATCGGATTATATTTTACATTTTAAACGATAAATTTACATTTTTCCATATTGCCAAGTTGCATTATATAAAATTAAGAAGTTAAAAAAATATTTTTAATTATTATTTCAACAATAAAAAAATCATATCGCTACATCAACTTTCCATACATCAATGCTTTTCTGTGAAGAGTTCTTCATAGATGAACCTATATAAAAGCATTTATTAATTAAATTTTAAAGATATTCTAGTGAATAATGAAAGTTTTAATAAGTTGAGATGTAGTAATGCTTAACACAAACTAACTAACTTAGCTTTAGACCAAGTACAGAACTACCGAATAGAAGATGCCAAGCCGTTACTCGGGGACTTTACTCTCGAAGATATCACGGTGTAACCTCGACGTAATTGTTATCGTTTTTCGTCTAGCCTAATGGGGTTCTGGGACCTGACGTTAAGCCCTTAAGCCTGGTTTGACTAATGAGTCATTACCAAGCCAGCTCTAGAGGTAGCGAGCCAAGTGGATGGGGAGCGAGAGCTGCTGATGACTGTTTCTCTGCCGCAATCACTCCCCCTGTATCGGCCAGTGATCAGTAGGGAACACATTAGGCTTACATGGCTCTTTCCTCCCACGACCCAAAAGGTCAAAAGTTGTATCGGAGGTTAAGCCTAATAACGCTCTCGTCACAAAAGTTTTCGTAGACTATGAAAAGAACACTCCTCCGAAAAGAATCTCCTAGTCATTAACAGCTAAAGTTCTTCTTCTTCTTCTTCTTCTTCTTCTTTTCTCTTTTAATCCTTTTAAAAAAATGTATCTGCACAAAATTTTTAATTTTTTTTTCTAGAAATCCGATTTTATTCATGAAAGAATAATAAGTACAAATTACCAGAAACTATTAAAACAAGTTTCAACAGTTTATGTAATATATTTTAATCACGCGATTAAGCTGAACACGTTTTTATTATAATGGAATTAATACAAATCTATTCATAAACGTTTTTTAAATGTTATTTTTTTTATAAAACACAATTGTTTTGAATTGTTTTCATTACTGAATTCGTCATTAGCGTGGTTACAATCGAGATTAAAATGTTACATTTTCTAACATAAAAGTTTAGAATAATTTAATAAAAAAAATAAAACTCCAATTAATTATAATGATTTATATAATTAAATCTATAGAATAATTTCAACGAAAGAATAAAAAATAAAAGTTTATTAAAATAAAAAGAAATTTTAATAATGTTTTCAAACATTTACATTGTCTCATACAGGCCTACATATGAAAAGAGTTAAGATATTTTCATAATTCAACTAAGTTTTAATGGATTTATAAATGAAATTGTTTCTAAAAACTAATAAAATATAGTTCTTGAATAAGAAAATATAATGATTTCATTTAGAAAATCTATTTAAATATATAAATTTTTCCTTCCAATTGCTTATAGTTGTAGGCCTACANTCGATGGCTCAAAAAAAATGCGCTAATCCATCTACCTAAGGTAGGATGATTTCTTAATCTTTCTTTTGATCCGTGAACCCCTTTTTCTAGTCATGTGAAGATCATGAATGTCATATTATTTCAATTCAAAATTTCCCCCAAAATAAGTTAGATGACCAGCACGATTCTATTGCTAACAGGAAAAGTATGAGGTACAGAGACAAGACACTATTAATTTGGGGTGGAGAACATATATTTTAAATTAAATGAATAAAAAATATGATTAGAAATTGTAGCTTGGCATTGTGTGTGTGGAGGGAGGGGGAAAGATTTTGTTCGCTCACTTTGAAGTTCAATAACTCATGTGCCTTTTGTCGAAAATTCTGAAATTTGGTATGGGGTTTGTGCTCATAATACACAAACCCCATACCATGCTATTAAATTTTAGTGGTTAAAGGTCGAGGGGGTAGGGAGATAGAGGGAGTCACATGTCGAATCTCGAGTGGGGTCAGACTTAATGAACATTTTATTCGATATTAGCATTTGCAGTTTTTTTTTTTTTATATAAAACATCTCTATCTTCGAAATCTTTCTGCCATTTTATAATAATTAATAATATAAAAAGTTTTTTTAATAAAATCTCGTAACAGATGGCGCCATACAATTTTAACTTTTTGCCAAGAAAGTCACGCAACTCGTTGCTGGATTTTTTCTTCAGTTGAACACATATGCATTTAAAAAGTCAAGGCCTGTATTTTAAATTAAACTAATTATATTTTGGACTATTTGAGAGACTGACTATGTAATAACACGCGTTAAGACTGGGTTTAAATGAGTTTTTCTTTAATTAAATCGCATTCTGTTGAGTGGATTATACTGTAAATGTCATTTTGGCAGTCACTAATGTCACCTTTGTAAGTGTTAGTTTATGTGATTAAATTCTACTTTGTCAAACTCTGCCTATAACCTATGCTAACACTTAAGTCTACTTCGTAATTTTATGTACAATACTTCACCCGTAAATGATAGGTTCGTTTTATTAAACCTTAAGGCAAAACACTACAACTCTAGATAATTGCCAAAACGCCCTCCGAGCCATCTACTACCGTGCTTGGCACGTTTTGCAATAGATGGATCTTCTGGATGATGGTAGCTCTCGACAACGAAAGACAACCATAGATTAAATAGGAAGAAACTATTGGCTAAAAATTAACAAGAACCATTCGTTACTCTTCAACAAATCCTATAGTTTTTTTAATTACTAAAGAATAGTTTTTTTTATCATATATCCTAGAACTTCTGAATTATAAACTATCTTAAAAAAATCATCAATGGACAATTGGCGAGCAGTTGATTATGAATTAATATTTATTAATTTTATAAATAACTTTGGGTATTATCTATTCATTAGTTTATATATAATTTTAACAAAATATGATTTAACCTATATACAATTTAATAAGAATATTTGAAATTAGTACACATTTCTCGAGTGCTAATCCATAATTTACTGTAAAGAAAATAAAAAATATTATCATTTGTAATGCTTCAATATAACTCTTAGTAATCAAGTAACGATTATAATTATTCATAAATATGTAAATAGTTTTACGTGAATTATATTACCAAAATATAGTCGATTCTTAAGTGATGCTTCTAGATTTCTCGGAAAAAAATCAAGATATTGTCGCCATTGATATATCTGACTTAAATTGTCTTTCGCCCCTTTTATCCTAACGTAACGATGTAATTTATTCACATAAGTGCGTAGAATTAGCTGAAATTTGACGAAAGTATGACTATAAAGAATATAATAGGATGGGATGTATAAGGTGCTGAGTTACTTGATTGCCTTGTGTTTCTGTGCTAATGCTGAGTTAATGCGCTTTGCATCAGCACTGTTTGACAGATAACTGTCGCTATTTACTTCTTGTAGAAAGCGAGCTTTTCTCTTGTCTTCAATTAACTTAGAAGTGGCTATTTGATATAGAAATCGGATTATATTTTACATTTTAAACGATAAATTTACATTTTTCCATATTGCCAAGTTGCATTATATAAAATTAAGAAGTTAAAAAAATATTTTTAATTATTATTTCAACAATAAAAAAATCATATCGCTACATCAACTTTCCATACATCAATGCTTTTCTGTGAAGAGTTCTTCATAGATGAACCTATATAAAAGCATTTATTAATTAAATTTTAAAGATATTCTAGTGAATAATGAAAGTTTTAATAAGTTGAGATGTAGTAATGCTTAACACAAACTAACTAACTTAGCTTTAGACCAAGTACAGAACTACCGAATAGAAGATGCCAAGCCGTTACTCGGGGACTTTACTCTCGAAGATATCACGGTGTAACCTCGACGTAATTGTTATCGTTTTTCGTCTAGCCTAATGGGGTTCTGGGACCTGACGTTAAGCCCTTAAGCCTGGTTTGACTAATGAGTCATTACCAAGCCAGCTCTAGAGGTAGCGAGCCAAGTGGATGGGGAGCGAGAGCTGCTGATGACTGTTTCTCTGCCGCAATCACTCCCCCTGTATCGGCCAGTGATCAGTAGGGAACACATTAGGCTTACATGGCTCTTTCCTCCCACGACCCAAAAGGTCAAAAGTTGTATCGGAGGTTAAGCCTAATAACGCTCTCGTCACAAAAGTTTTCGTAGACTATGAAAAGAACACTCCTCCGAAAAGAATCTCCTAGTCATTAACAGCTAAAGTTCTTCTTCTTCTTCTTCTTCTTCTTCTTTTCTCTTTTAATCCTTTTAAAAAAATGTATCTGCACAAAATTTTTAATTTTTTTTTCTAGAAATCCGATTTTATTCATGAAAGAATAATAAGTACAAATTACCAGAAACTATTAAAACAAGTTTCAACAGTTTATATCTTATATTTTAATCACGCGATTAAGCTGAACACGTTTATGTTGCTTCTGAAAAGAATTATCTAGTCATTAAGAGCTGAAGTTGTTGTTCTTTTTTTTCTTTAAATCCTTCTAAAAAGTAGGCCTATATCTATTCAGTTTTTAATTTTTTTAAAAATAAATCTAATTTTATTAATGACAAAAGAATAATAAGTACAGATTATCAGAAACTATTTAAAACATGTTTTAGTAGTTTACAAAGTCGTACATTTTAGCCACGTGAATAACTGAACACGTTCAAGATCCTTCCGAAATGAATTATCTAGTCATTTAATAGTTAAGATTCTTTCTTTTTCTTTTAATCCTCCGAAGAAATCCGATTTTGTTGACAAGAAAAGAATTATATCTAGAAGTTCAAGAACCACTTAAAGAAAAGAAAAGATGAAGATAAGTCTGAACAGTTTAAGATTTTTAAACTGTTGAGACTTACCTTCACATCAAGTCATACCAATTCACTTCAACATGTTCAAGATTCCTGCATATAATACTCGAAATTCTTCAACTGATAACTAAAACAGTTCATAAATGCATAAGGATTTCTTTCTTTAAAAAAAATCCTTAAGATAATTGTAATAAAACCTTAAAATTTTCTATTGTTAATTAATTGATTAAATGATTAAATTAATGCAAAAGCGAGTGGATATGGTCTATTGTAATTAAGTATAAGTCATGTCCCAATGAAGTGATACAAAATAATGGAAACAATATAACTTAGTAATTAAAAATACATTTAAAAATAAAAAATAAAAAACGTGTTTTATTATAGAGACATTAGAGAATAAAATCAAAATTCTCTTCCAAATTCTAAGCCAAATGCTATTCTTTCCTATAATAAATCCGTCTTTTTATTAATTTAAAACCATTTCTAAGAAAAATTCCACATATACAATTACATTTATTCTAATTAACAAAATGAAATTTTGAAGTAAATTTGATTAAGAAAAATTTTCTCTTTCTTTCGTTTTTTTACTCGTCAATCTAATTATAAATTTCGTTTGGATAAAATTTAAATAAATAAATTTTCATTCGTATTAATAATTTAAATTAAGTTTAAGGAAAAATTGGTAAATATAAAGGAAACGTTGAAAACTTAACATATCACATTAAACAAATAAAATTGAAAATTTGATTTATATAAATATCTTTGTGTATCCAATTTAATATTTCCAAATATTTTTTTAACAAAAGCAAAAATTCGGTTAGGAAATTACATTAAAACTTTCCACAAACAAAATATTTATCTTCAAGAAGTTTATAATATTAAAAAAATAAATATTATATTATCTGGCTTTTTGTCACTAAATGATAACATAAACTCTTCTAAAAAAGGAGTTAAATAATTATTTTACTGAATAATAAATCAATTTTATCCATCAAACATAAGTTTATCTAAGAGGAGAAAAATATATATATATACTTAAAATAGTGGAATAAAATTTTGATGATAGAGTATAAAGGAAAACACTTCTGCAGTCCAGATAAAACCTTTAAACTCTTCTTGAATCGAGGAAAATCCTTTCATACACACAGCTAACATTGACATACTACATCCGTTGCTAAGATTAAAAAGCAGTTGAAAGACTTCTATACAACCGCCAATAAATACAAGAGGAACTTGACCGCCACAAACACTGCACTTCCCATTTCTTTTCTATCTGGGACACGTCAACAAGTCGACAACTCGTGACTGATGTGCTGCAACCCTACAGAATAAGGCTTTCGTCTTTTCCCCAATTTCTTTCTATAGTTAACCACATATTCTAACATTAAGCAACGAACAAGAAGCCAAATTCATTTTCTTTCTCGACTTGCAGCTAGAGAGAGAGGTTTCTTNTTTTTTTTTAAATTTTATTTTTCGAATTTTTAAAATCTAAATAGCTTTTTTATATTGTACAGGCCAAAACGTAGAGTTGTATACTTTAAAAACTTGTACATTTTTCTAACTGGAATCTTTAAAGAATTGAAGAGAATAATGCATAATTTTAGATTAAAACAAAAATATCAGATTAATTAAATTTTTTTTCAAGTACAAATGCCTTCATAAATGGCTTACAGGAAAGGTTCTTTCTAGGCCTCT
The DNA here is from genome assembly GCF_000671375.1 of Centruroides sculpturatus. Taxonomy (NCBI): domain Eukaryota; kingdom Metazoa; phylum Arthropoda; class Arachnida; order Scorpiones; family Buthidae; genus Centruroides; species Centruroides sculpturatus. The sequence goes on along the minus strand of NW_019385117.1, from coordinate 245,513 downwards.
TCTCTCATGATCACGATCGTCCATTGCTAGTAATTAACGTCAACGTTTCTACTTAGGTTCCTGTTTTGTAAATCGAACTAGGACTATCATAAGCAAAGTGAACAAGAGACTCACAATTGTCACAGAGAACGTCTTTGTTTTGGAGTAAGTTAAAAACTACCTCAAGCACTGCCAGAAGCAAATATCTCAACAATTTAAGAAGATATACAACAGACGGGATTATAACGTGTGAGACGTTTCGGGGTTGGACTGTCATGTTTTCTCTGACAGTCGTCGTAATTTCTACCTTATCAAAGCCTCCGAATTAGTCGACTCGAGAAAAGTATGCAAGCTTAAAACTTACAATTATTAAAAAGATTCATTTCTTTTCATCTTATCTAATCAGCTAACACAATTACAAGTTAATATATACATATATAAACTAGCAATTCTTAATATATAACCAATGAATTCTTAATTCATCTAGAAATAAAGTTATAAAATTCACAATTATTTTCAAAGAATAGTAATTAAAACTTTGTTAATTATAATTATTTCACACTTAGTTATAGGGTGGAATAGTATATGCAGGTATTTAATTAGATCTGAATGATCTGAGTCTAGTTTGGTGAAGGTCAGTTCGATTCTAGTTGACTGGATTTTCAAGTCTTGGTTGTGATTAGTTACAAAGAAGAAACACTGATTACTCTAATAAACTATGGTAAATTCAAATTTATATAATAACTAGTTTAAAAGAACTAAAATAGTAATAATATATGCAATTTTCTTAGCTTACAGCGCTATAACTATTAACCGAAATAATTAATTTTGTTGTAGAGAAAACATGTAAATTTAATTTAAAATTTTGGTTAAAAGATAATTATAATATATATATATTTTAATATCAATTATCATCCAAAGATAATATTTAAGGATTTAAAAACATTTTTATCTATAAAACAGCAAATATTCATCATTCGAAATGAACTTAACTCTATCTCCTATTAAATAAAACAATAACTTATGGAAGAATATAGGCTTATATATATATATGAAAGACTTATAATTTTATTTCTAAACATTTAAAAAACGTTGATAAATACTAATATTTAATCAAGGTAGATTTATTTGTCATTTAAAAAAGCTTATTCATTACAAACTTCATATTTATGTTTATCAATCATCAATGTTTTGATTGGATTTGATCGAAAGTTCTGATATAAATTTGTACAGTTTTTTTTTATTACTTATGATGTCCGACCTAGCAATAACGTATAAAATTGCTTCATACTCGTACTTTAGTAGATAGGACAGCTCTGACGTCATGTCTTCCACATAGAAGAGAAATGTCACGTTCTCACTCTCCACATTGACCCGATGGCAGTTAAGAAAAAAGATCTGGATTCCTGAGATGAACTTTGCTCAGTAATCTGATCTCAAAGTAATTCTGTATAACATTAAAAACTAGAAAACATATAATAAAAATATCAGTTTTAATCATTCAAACTATTAGTCTCCCGTCTTCAAACAATAGAACTAAGTTTCCATAAGATAGACATATGCAACTACCTAAAGTTTCGGTAAAGTAATTTCTATTTTTCAATGCGATAAAGTAATAATTTTTCTTCTTTGCAACGATTAAAATCTAGAATTTTTATTATATATTTACAACGTACAATTTGAAAAAAAAATATTCTAAACAAAGTCTTATACATGCTTAGAAAGTGGAAGAGAATTTTTAAAAAATTACTTGGAAACATTCAAGAAAATTGAAGATAATATAACAAAGAAAATTTTGTAATTAATATAATATGCAAAACTCATGATAGGAATGAATAAAAATTTAGAAATTATACCCCAGGCCTATATATAATGATAGGCCTTGGTTAAATTATAAACGAATTATATGCAATCTATTATAATTTTCTATACTTAAAATAGTCTGGTAAGTAGACGAATTAAAATTTAATCTGTGATTTAAATATTTTGACAGATATTTTAAATCCATATCTAAATTTATGTCATTGAAAATATCATAAAAGTTTATATCTATACTTACAAATTTATAATTATATCAGCATCTAAATATCTCACATCTTGGTAATCTCTAGTTATGATCTATTGCAAAAATGTTTAAGTAAAATGAATATAATTTTCAACGCAAATGAAATTATAAGAATATATTTTAATATAAACATTATAAATTACTATAATTATCTCAAAGTATTTAAATTTAATTATAAACTTTCTAGCTCCAAATCGATAACGAAAACAAAGGATCGGATCGGAATGGGAGTTGTAAGAGTTACTAAGGGAATACAAGTGACTTCAAACTGTCACTAAGTTGTCCAAAACAGATCTAGGCAATTCTTTGACCAAAAAGAGAGAAAGACAGTGCGACCCAATTACCTAGAGACCAAGTCATTAGCCGTGGTAATTTCCAGCAACCACTAATTCCTTTCTCANTTCAACATTTAAAAAAAAAAAAATATATATATATATATTTCGTATGAGATGCAGCATATAGAATTACAATTGCACATCTGTTACACGACTGCAACTCTTAACAGCAAATGTTTATCCGAAACCTTACTTTTTGAATTGCCATGGTAATGCTCAATATTAGATTCTTAAGCCAATATTAAAAACAGATGGGTCCACTTGGCGATTTTCCATTAGAAAATTTTTGTTTTTGTTGTTTTTACTTCCATATAGAAAAGACACGTCAGTTCTTATGGATGTCGCAACGACTTTGACTTATTTCGAGAAAATTTTGTTGGTTGCCTGTTAAATGGGTTAGAATATTTGACAAATGGGCTTTAAGGTACTGAATATGAAACAATTTAAGCTATAAAGTGGAAAGTGAATACATTAACCGAGAATGTTATGCATGTTTATAGACGAATGTTAAGTTTATATACAGAAAGTATACTTCTACATCATCCTGTTTTATGTACAGTACAGAAATAAGCTTAAGTACACAAAAAAAAAGAAAGACATTATAGTGTTAAAATATAGGAACTTATAGAAAATATATCTATACTTATGTATATAAAATTTAAAAATAAAATATTTGATCATTTTCTGTGATCAATCCATTTTGTCATCAGTCAATTCGTCTGTAAGGTCGATTACGTGACAACTCAATTTGCATAGTGAAAGGGTTATTAAACTGATAGGTATGACAAGATTACAATGTGTTAGGGGGAATCGTATGATCTAGAAAGTCAAAAGTGTAGAAATCCTTTAAGAAATCTTTGTTTTCGTATAATCCCTAAAAAGTAGTGAACTATTCACCTCCGCGTGTCATTTTTTAAACTTCCATTTGTCATTGTTCCTTCCTTATATGCAAATGAAGTGTCGTACAACTGATTACTTTCTTGTACAAAAGGGTGAAGCTGTAATCTTGTTTTAATGGCAAGAGTAATCTTACTAATCCTGTGTTTATATACGGTGCATGTTAAATTCGCCAAGAAAAAAAAAAAAAAAGAAAAAGAAAAAGGTATCTCCTATAGGAGTAAATATCTGGGACTCTGTAATCCTGTATTTGTCTCGATGAATTATTTTCCACTTAGTTCAATTCTCATTGATATAAACATGTAACTAGACTTTTTGTCGGACCAGATAGGAAATTACAATGAACAGCAACAAATGCGACAGATCGTAGATGAGATGTTCTTTGATAAAAATCTATTCTGATAAGAAAATTTACATTAATTTTAATCAAATTAATTACTAAATATCAAATTAAAATATGGATAAAATGTATTTAAAATATGCTAGAAATTAATTATATGTAGGATAAATTAAGGAGAATGTTTTTATCTAACTTGTAAGATGAATTAGGAATAATTCTATGAAGAATTACTCTGTTTAAGATAAAGAAGGAATGAATTTANTTTTGTTTCATCCAAAAAATTTTCCAAAAAATTTCTTAAGTATTTATACGTAAAAAAAAAAAACTTATTTAAACTGTTGTATGTAAACGCCCGCTTAATCACAATCCGATTGGATTCATAATAGGCTTGCTCTGTAAACCCATTATTGTACACCCTCCTGCCCTTGCAGAATATTTGTCCCAAGAGATTATTTGAAAGTAGCGATCTTAAACATTAGCAATGTTTAAGATGACTATTTTTACTTTCTTTAAAAATATTAATTTATCTTTATATACCCCGAGGTTTAAAGGTTTTCATATCTGTTAACTACTCCAGTTACATCTAAAATTACTTAACTATAAAAAGAAAAATGTTTAATTTTAATTCTATAACTGTTTTTTTTTTGTAAATTACTGTAAAAGAAGTATGTAATAAGGTGAAATTTGCAAACGAAATTCAACTTTAATTAAAAATATCCGAAAAATTCCGATGTAAACAATGAAGAAATTCCTCAAATAAAACACTAGTTTAATTATAGAAAAAAGAGGAAAAAGTTGTTGATTTTGAATAGAGGATCAGTTATTTAGGTTATGCAAATCTTATGTTGGAACCACACCTAGAATCAACGATTAGTATTTTATCGATTAGTAGGATTTTTCTCTCCTGTTTCACTATGCAGTGATTCTATTGGGGGTTGGAAGCTTAAGTGATAAAGCATTGACGATGATGACAATCTATATAATCGAATTTTTCTTTCATAATTTTGTTTTTTCTTAATCAATTTTTCACAAATTTTACTTTGCACGGTTTAAGTTTTCATACAAATGATAGTAACAATTCTACAGTAAGTAGACTATCAGCGCAGCGATAAGATCATCTTCGAGTATATCCCCCGTTTAAAATGTACGCTTCATTTAATTATCACAATGGGCACTAATCAGTTAAAATAACCCAAAATGGTAAATAAATATAATGTATGGGGTCTTTTCTTTTGTAAGAAACAAAGAAAAAACCCCTTTCTGAACTTTATTTTTAGATTCTTTACCTGTAAATGAATCTTATTGTTAACTCTGTAGGCGTAACAAATGCAATTATTCAAGTGTAATTAAGTAGAAAAACGCAAAATATCTATACTTTAGTAGTTTTTTTACTTCGATAATCCACCATATGTTTCTTTATCTGTGTGTTTATCGATGGAAACAATCCCTAATCGGTTGTAGAACAGGCAATCGAAGGAATAGGATTGAAATCTTCTTTGAATTTTCTAAACGTTTAGAAGTGAACTGAATATGGCCTAGTTAATTTACATATAGGCCTACAGCTGTCGCATGAAAAGGTGAGTTGAGCAAGAGATCATTAACAACATAATTATTTATCACTTTCATCTCATCAAAATGTCACAAATGTCAAATTTTATGTATGTAAAGTGATATTGATATTCACCTATGAAATTTGAATAATTAGAAAATGATATCTGGATTATTTACAATGAAATTGTTGGAGGAATAATAAAGATTTTAGAATTTTTTGTCAAACCAGATTGAAATTAAATCAAGGGTGGAGGGAGGATACTTAACTGTGCTTTTTAAAAATATTCTTAACTGTCGTAGGTAGGTAAAGTTAAGAGGTGATGCGTTGATACGTCGTGGGTGGCGAACGTTTAGTAGTGTCGTTAGATACGTAATAATATAGTAAAATGTAAAAATATAATATAAATGCCGAGCCTGATAGAGAAGAAAAGGAAAGAACTCACCACATCCATGAGAAACGTCGTGGTCTGGGTTCCACGCTGTCCCAACCTGATGTCTGATTGGTCTCCCGAGTTCATGAGGCGGCCGTCAGCTGAGACGCTGGTGACCGCACGTGCACATACCCCACACCCTGGTCCTGGGTCCGTGCTGGTCGCTGGCGGTGCACTGGTGCTGGTGGTTGCGTCGCCTCCATCTCCTAGCAAGGTACACAGAATGGGACGTGAGACACTAGTGGCGTTTGTCACCCCCCGGGCTAAACCGGGAGGAGGTGGGGGATAGGGAAGGGGCACGACGCCACGCATGCTGGCTCGGGACATGGAAGGCTACACCTGTCTATCACAGTGGCCCCTCCCACCTGGACACCTCGCGACACGTTCGACCAACACGAGGCTGGTTCCTTTAAGTTACCGGGGTGGGTCCATCGACTACACTCGGTGAGGTCAGAGTTCAAACGAGAAGACCTCGTGCAAGAACACGTGGCCGAAAGGACGGAGGCCAAACACTGTGCGTCTACATGGTTTGGCGTCGATAACGTAGCTGCCCACTTCCTCTCGACTGAGGGTCGATTAAACGTATGCTACACTACCGCCCTCGGTCGGCAGATATCGGGACTTCTTTACGAAAAATCATATCGACTCATCTACGATATTTCTTTGACGAAACGCATTTCGAAAAGTCATATCGACGCGAAAGTAATCCATATCCGAAGCCCAGAGGGTGCAAATCTCTGCAACTTTGCCACGATTTCACCCAACTGTCGTTTCGTATGCCGAGCGGAGGCGGAGCGACACCTGCACCACCTGTGTGCAGGTAACCAGTCGCAGTCCAACGGGGTAGTTACATCTCCGCCTTTCCAACCTCTCGCTAGTTGGCGCTCGTGGCGATGTGACGTCACCACGCTCCACCTGAGGTTGACAAGTTTAAGGAGGGAGAGTCAAGTGGCCGGTGCACTCAGCTCGGCTTTTCAGATGTCATTCCTGAGGTAGACAAGAGTCAATAAGGAGACACCACGATCTAACTAGACCCTTGTACTGACTTTTTGTACAGGGACAATGCTAGCATTTTGTCGCATTGAAAATAAGTCCATTAGTAGGGGGGAGATGATGTGTTTACCTATGCTGTCGGGGAATGTCTGGCCTCTCAAATCACTCACAGTAGGTCATTTCTTAAACAGTGCTATTCGCAGGAAAAATAAATGACAAAATTCATAGCAATAAATGTCAAAATATAAGAAAAGTTGACTTTTAAAGCCAATTTAAAACTTTCCTTTCAAATTTAAAATGTAAATGATCTTAAGTAAAATAGGTTAATGATATAAAAATATAATTCATTCACCATTATTTTAATAACAAAAATTAATTATTATTAAGATAATCTATAACGTAATTCATATTACATTTTTCTAAAATTTAATTTCTTTACAGATTTAATATAGGCCTATTGTTAACGTAGATAAGTGTATATTCACGAAGGAATACTGATTTTATTATAAATTACATCTTGTAATTGAAGCACTTAAGCAGATCTTATGAATAAAAGGTCTTTAAGATGCATGAAACAAAAGAATTCCCCCAAATATAAGCCTGTAAGTCTATAGTCCATGTTTTAAATGCGGGTTCGGTCCCCATCTGGATTAAACACATCTTTCATTTCAGATTTTCTTAGATTTTTTCCTTTGAGCCAATGTGATTTGTAGACTTAAACTAAGAGAGACTTCTCGAATCTATTAATATTAGAAAAGAAACTAATAGACACCTTTAAAAGATCTCGTTAAGATAGTAAAAATAGCTTACCCTCATCCCCACTTCTCTATGGGATTCGGTTTATTGTTTAGATCGTTGTTCTCATCTATTGCTTCCATAGAAAAAAAAAAAACTAACGACGGAACTAAGGCTGACAAACCCCGAGGCAAAAAAGTGAACTGCCTCTTAGAAAAATTATATTTTCGAGAGTCCCCTAACTTCAGGTGGTTAGTGAGCTCGGATGCAGCTGTCTAGTCTGGTTGTGTGATGGTTATTTCACCAATAAAATGCTCAAATCTGATGATAATTTTTGTCTTTCTTATATTATTCATCTTATTCCAAGTTGAAAACTCGAAAATTTTATAAATTTCTGATACTTCTTTTATGTTGAGGCACAGAATTTTTTCTATTTGTCCTCCAACAGAAACAATGGTCTACTGATTAGAAAAATAACAGCTATGTTGGTCCCAAGTAATAACAGTGTAAGACATGAGACAATTAATAAGATTTTTTAAGTTGTAAGAAGAAAAAAAATAGGCCTTATAAAAAGTTTAGTGAAACTAATATCAGAAGAATAAAAATATATGAAAGTTAATGGTAAAAAATGACTTTTAATACTCTAGCTGATGAGTAACTAAATGTAATTTTAACCATTTATATTGTAAGTGATTCACATATTTATTATGTAAAAATAAGGATCCATATATTTTGTTTATGTATCCGATATAATTAACGAATTTATTTTAAAATAGAAATAAAAATTAAGACTTCTAATCGCATAAAGTTCAATATATAGAGTCACAACTATATTGTGATTTTATATATTTAAAAAATAAAATGCCACTAGATCAATAAAGTATTTTAAAACATAAACAAATTTCTGCTAAAATTTGTCAAGTTTTCACGCTTGATGAGCAAAAATTTTTCAATTGCTTGTGATTTTAACCGTGCAGAGTAGGCCAAACGGAGAGAAGGTCGAAAAACTCAAACCAAATTAACTGTATACTATTATAATTTTTACTCAATTTATACTTTAAAACGTTATTGAGAATAGTATTTAACAATTTTATATGATCATAATTCATTAAAACTAATGGTAACTTAACTACTTAGCTACGATGAGCAACAGTAATAATGTTAGGCTAGTCTTTTCTTGAATTTGTATCAAGTTTATATGTTAATTAATAAAGTATTATATTGATTTTCTTCTCAACTTTCTAAAATTGAATACATACATTTTAACGTTTCCGTTTATTAATAAAGCTTTTTCTAATTTCTATGAATTATAATTCTCTCTTTCCTCTCTCTGTTATGGAAGCATTCAATAACCATATTTGAATGGATTTACAGCTCTTTCTGGGTTTGTACATCGCCCAGCATTAGTTTAAATGTCAGCAATAATCATTGAAATACGTAATCAGAGTTTGAACAAGTTTCATGGAGACGAGTGGTCGAGCACTAATTTCCGACTAGAGCAGAATGTTATTAATGGACGATGATCCTGCACGAATTTCAGCAGTTGAAAGCTCCAATACTTCGTCGATCATTTTCGTTCGGTAGTGTGTGTGTTGTGTGTGTATGGGTGACGTGACTGCCTCTTCTCGCCCCCTGTCACCGAACTACGATTAGAAGTGATAAACGAACACCTCCCTACCTAAATGGAGTAGTCTTTTAAATCCCTAGTTTTTAATGCAATGTCATATCGTATTAGAGAAGAGGATCCTGACCACTCTAGACGATATGTCTTTCCTTCTTGTTTCTACACTGTGACAGAAATGACACTTCTGTCATTGTTTCACTGCGATCGTAACATCGTCATTCGTCAACCAGATCAAGAGGAATCCCCCTATCACCTGTCGATGGACACAGGTGCAATATTGCTAGTAACGATCAAACCGAATGGATAGACGACAGATATTACAGATAGCTTTATATATATAATAAATTGATGTTTCTGGATATATTTGGAGTCAGATAATAGCTGGACACATTACTATTATTCTATGTTTTATCTATTAAAGAACTCTTACGTAGGCCCAGCTATTTATAAACTCAGCCTTATTTTGATTTAGTTATAAGCATATTTTTATCAAATCTTAAATAAAAGATTCTCTCGTATCCTATTAAATCTTAAGTCTACTTAAAATATATTTAAATAAATATATTTTGCTGATTAGTTATTGAAAAATTAATAACAAAATTAAACAAATGAAGTGATCAATTCAATAAAGATAATAAAATTTTTGGCAAAATTAACATTTTAAAATAAATTATTTAATAATATAATAGGCTAGAAAGATCAGAAATATTGTTATAAACATTGACTCCATTCGTTGGTTGAAAGTGACAGGGAGTTGGACAATAAATTTTCTTTCGTGTTTTTTCAACGAGGAAATTGTTGTAAATTGATATAACCAACTTTAGAACATTTGTTACAATTTAAAAAATCCCCAAATAGAAATCGAAGAAGAGCGATGTACAGTAGAAGAGGAATATAAGCAGGTAGACCTCACAAATTGGCGACATATTTTTATATAAGAACAAGTAGCTCGCTTCTCTTATAGTCTCGTAGGGGGAGGAGGGTAAGAGTTGGGGATTTATGAATTACGGCTATAATTTCTCACCACTGTCCCATCGGGCATCTCCTCCCACTGCCTGCCAATGGATTCATCCCATGGGTGCAGTTTGAAGCTGGTATCGGAGTAGACACCAGTCAGCCGGACTCTTCGTTCCATCAGACTCCGCTATCGGTACTCTGGTAGTTTTTCACGGTCGACGATCACGTGACAACGGTGCAGCTTACATCTATAAAATGTACGGTTAACAATTCATTTCAACAGAGAACGTGCGCCTTGATTAAACCGACTTCATCCCTATGGTATTAGAATTTACTCGGAAAAAGGAATATCACATCGCTTACGTTTTCTCTTTGCTAATGCCATTAAAACGGTCGAATTGAACATGTTTTACACTAAGATCATCAAAAACAACTCTTTTTTTTTGACAGGACTTCATAATTTAGAAAATGGAATAATTTCTTAAGATCTACGAGTTGTATTATGAGTACATCGTATAGCTTCGGGTATTTTTTCAAGAAAAACCCCGTTATAACTTATCTTAAACAAACTATTAACCTTAATTTTAATAAAATATTACACACAAATTATAGGCTGTTAAAATTAAATTTATATGTAACTTATATATATATATTATATGCTTAGAACTCGTACTCACTCTTTGAATAGATCTCAATAGCTTCCACCCTATTTAATAATATAATTCGAAACGTCACGAAAAGAATCTTTAAAAAAAAAAGATGATAACTTAAAAATGTGGTGTTAAATCTAGTGATAACTAAGTTAAGTGAATTTAAATAAGGTTGAGTTATGAAGAAACCGGATTAGATTATGAGAATAGCCTTCGGTCTTTACTTGATGATATTGATGGTCCTAAGGGTGATCTGTGTCTGCCCCTTCTCCCCTGCAACAACTTGACCCCACCCCCTCTCTGCTCAAAGAAGCGTGTTAATAACCGAGCTACAGTGATTGTCGTGCGCCATTACCCAATCCACCTTTCCCCACTTGGTCTTTAATTGAAACAGCAACTCTTCTAATCTTGGCTTCTTCATTCGTAGCATGTGACCGTTTAATGGAGCATGTAGACATCTTTATTGTCATCCTGCATTATAACCGACGAATAAAATCAAACTCTTCTATTATTCTTAGTTATTTCATTAAAATATCTTTAATTAATTCTTAATTTTAGATAAGTTATTATTCTTTTTTCTATAGCTGAACCTTGTTTTTTTTTTTTTTTACTTCTTCTTCTAATCTAATTTAACTTCTCGAACAATCAGTGGCAGTCTTATAAATTCTTTAATGCTTTAAATTCAAAAGTTTAAGACGAAGGTTGACTTAAAGGAAGTGAAATTTATATTATTTTTGAGTATTTACACAGGAAATTATTGCAAATTACTGTAGTTAACTGTAGATAACACCGGTAAATATATGCATTTATAACTTAGAAAAAAGTGTACTTACACGGAATATTTTCGCATTTTATACATATTTTTCTATTGATAGATGCAAATACTGTAGTTTAATTTACATTCTTATCAGTACGAATAGTTTATGTCAAATTCCTTCTTGTATCATTTCTCAATAATTTATTCATGTTTAAGATGAACGTGCATGTATAAAGTCACTCCATTATACTTTAAAGAAATTCAAAGATTGTTCACGGATGTAAGATGAGATAGAGAACTGTCAAGTACTCTTAACTTGGACAAGTTCTGTCAAACAGTTACAATCCATAAATGAGTATGTCATCTGCCACTTTGATGAGCGTTAGGGGTGGAGTTACAGGTGTGTCTTAAGTAAGTATTTTTCAATTTAATATTTTCTTTAATCTACTTTAAAAGTTCACCGTACCCAATTCTCTTACCCAAACTTTCTGGTATGACCGGCAAAGCCGACCAGCAAGTGTAAGATCTTCCTTATTTCTTTACACAGTTCCTACAGGGCATCAGACAATATGACATCTGTTACGTATCTTTTAAGTGTTCTGTCGGATTGTTTATCTCTAAATGAAGATTTTCCTTAACTCTAAGAGGAAAGAATTACACCATGTATCTCTAATTAACCGAAGAATAGTTTGTGAATTGCAGAGAGGAGTGATCAAGAGTCCTTTTTTTTAGGGGCTAAAAATAACTTTCTACTGCCATCTTTCGACATGAAAAGGTACTAAATAGCAAAAGGAAGTTAGAAAAAGCATAAGAAGATAAGAAAGTATTATAAGCCATAACTAATTCGTCATCCAATAAACAAATTTAATCGCTTGTAGGAACTGAAAATTTTAAATAAACCTGCCAAATTTAGCTCAGGAAAGAAGTAAAAATCGAAAGTCCTTCACTAGAGAACAAGCGTCGATTGATAATTTACCGCTGTTTATATTCCTCACTGCATAAATCGAGTTTAGGAAGAACCGAGATGATTTGCAACGACACTTGACTAAGACCATCGATGCAAGCAGTGCATAGTCAAATGAATGACTATAGATATTCGTTGTGTCCAAATGACCTTCTTATAAGAGACAACTTTCTAGAAATGCTTGTCGCTTTCTGCTGTTGCGACATATTCTAAAGGGGGGACGAAGGGGCACTCTAGGGTGAGGTATTGGCACCGTAATTAGCGCCCCCTATTTGTCCGTCTTGCAGCAGTTGTCGAAGGGACAACCCATTGACTGCCAGCAAGCTGTTGCCACACACACTACTACTAACGGCCTGTGAAGTCACAGCTGACTCTTACCTCTATATCAAACACTAGAGCCAGACATTTAAACTCGGAGAATATACAGATTTTACTTTCGAATTGACGAGTTTAAACATTGTCTAAACTAAAAATCCAAACTTAATTTCTTATCCCCGTATTCAATTCGTGTGTACGTAATTATAAAAATCCATAAATTATATCAATCCAATGTATTCAATACGAATTTCTAAACACTTCTTAGCATAACTTCTTCAAAATGTATAAGTTTAATTACTTATACCTTGTAAACATTTGTAAATAAAGATACTGAAACGTATTTAATAAGTTAAAAAATAAAGTAAATAAAATTAATTATATTTTATACGTTAATACAATAATATTCTTAGGGGGTGTTTATAAAAATTATTTATTTATTTTTTTTAAGTAAATAAAGTTTAAAGCTAGCAAAGAACCATTTTAAATTAAGCATAACTTGACATAATGCATATTCGTGTAAGTTAATGTAAACAGCGATGGTATCAGAAAGATCTGCCATGCAAAGAATCGAAGTGTACAAACTGTGACGGAGGGGTTGAGTGTTATCCCCTTCTCCAACTATTCTGGGGGGGAACTTCCGCTATGGCACGGGGGGGAAATGAGTCAAATGTCATTATTTCAGCTGCGACCAAAATAAATGTGTCCACTAATGACTCACGTAAGGCGGTAGCCCCCAATCGTCCGATAAATCAATACCGGACTTGCTTCTGTATAGTGCTTGGCATGATCTCGAGCACGTGACAATGACTGGAGAAGCACTTCATTGCCACGAAGGATCCGAGGGATAATTCTGATCATTGGGTATTGAAAGAGAGGAGAGGGGGAGGTTAGAAAAAAAATCTGTAAAACAACGATTCCTTCATTCACTATCCATTTTCGATAGAGGCTATTTAAAATAAATGAATTTTATTTATTTCAATATTTATGCCATCAAAAACATGTAAATACANATTATTAAAAAGATTCATTTCTTTTCATCTTATCTAATCAGCTAACACAATTACAAGTTAATATATACATATATAAACTAGCAATTCTTAATATATAACCAATGAATTCTTAATTCATCTAGAAATAAAGTTATAAAATTCACAATTATTTTCAAAGAATAGTAATTAAAACTTTGTTAATTATAATTATTTCACACTTAGTTATAGGGTGGAATAGTATATGCAGGTATTTAATTAGATCTGAATGATCTGAGTCTAGTTTGGTGAAGGTCAGTTCGATTCTAGTTGACTGGATTTTCAAGTCTTGGTTGTGATTAGTTACAAAGAAGAAACACTGATTACTCTAATAAACTATGGTAAATTCAAATTTATATAATAACTAGTTTAAAAGAACTAAAATAGTAATAATATATGCAATTTTCTTAGCTTACAGCGCTATAACTATTAACCGAAATAATTAATTTTGTTGTAGAGAAAACATGTAAATTTAATTTAAAATTTTGGTTAAAAGATAATTATAATATATATATATTTTAATATCAATTATCATCCAAAGATAATATTTAAGGATTTAAAAACATTTTTATCTATAAAACAGCAAATATTCATCATTCGAAATGAACTTAACTCTATCTCCTATTAAATAAAACAATAACTTATGGAAGAATATAGGCTTATATATATATATGAAAGACTTATAATTTTATTTCTAAACATTTAAAAAACGTTGATAAATACTAATATTTAATCAAGGTAGATTTATTTGTCATTTAAAAAAGCTTATTCATTACAAACTTCATATTTATGTTTATCAATCATCAATGTTTTGATTGGATTTGATCGAAAGTTCTGATATAAATTTGTACAGTTTTTTTTTATTACTTATGATGTCCGACCTAGCAATAACGTATAAAATTGCTTCATACTCGTACTTTAGTAGATAGGACAGCTCTGACGTCATGTCTTCCACATAGAAGAGAAATGTCACGTTCTCACTCTCCACATTGACCCGATGGCAGTTAAGAAAAAAGATCTGGATTCCTGAGATGAACTTTGCTCAGTAATCTGATCTCAAAGTAATTCTGTATAACATTAAAAACTAGAAAACATATAATAAAAATATCAGTTTTAATCATTCAAACTATTAGTCTCCCGTCTTCAAACAATAGAACTAAGTTTCCATAAGATAGACATATGCAACTACCTAAAGTTTCGGTAAAGTAATTTCTATTTTTCAATGCGATAAAGTAATAATTTTTCTTCTTTGCAACGATTAAAATCTAGAATTTTTATTATATATTTACAACGTACAATTTGAAAAAAAAATATTCTAAACAAAGTCTTATACATGCTTAGAAAGTGGAAGAGAATTTTTAAAAAATTACTTGGAAACATTCAAGAAAATTGAAGATAATATAACAAAGAAAATTTTGTAATTAATATAATATGCAAAACTCATGATAGGAATGAATAAAAATTTAGAAATTATACCCCAGGCCTATATATAATGATAGGCCTTGGTTAAATTATAAACGAATTATATGCAATCTATTATAATTTTCTATACTTAAAATAGTCTGGTAAGTAGACGAATTAAAATTTAATCTGTGATTTAAATATTTTGACAGATATTTTAAATCCATATCTAAATTTATGTCATTGAAAATATCATAAAAGTTTATATCTATACTTACAAATTTATAATTATATCAGCATCTAAATATCTCACATCTTGGTAATCTCTAGTTATGATCTATTGCAAAAATGTTTAAGTAAAATGAATATAATTTTCAACGCAAATGAAATTATAAGAATATATTTTAATATAAACATTATAAATTACTATAATTATCTCAAAGTATTTAAATTTAATTATAAACTTTCTAGCTCCAAATCGATAACGAAAACAAAGGATCGGATCGGAATGGGAGTTGTAAGAGTTACTAAGGGAATACAAGTGACTTCAAACTGTCACTAAGTTGTCCAAAACAGATCTAGGCAATTCTTTGACCAAAAAGAGAGAAAGACAGTGCGACCCAATTACCTAGAGACCAAGTCATTAGCCGTGGTAATTTCCAGCAACCACTAATTCCTTTCTCATCAACTTCTCAGCATCCATTGCGGTCGTGAAGATCTAGCCTGATGTGTCCTCCGATATCATCCGACTTTACACCTGAGCTGTTTATCCCGAGAGTCTTGCAAGAGGCCTTTCCAAGTAAGTAGAGAAGAGAAGAAAAGCCTACAACCCTATATATTTTCCAATGAAAGAGACAGAACTATAAATCTTTCTATGTCTAAACAAAGTGGATGTTTACGCAATGAAATTTTACCATTCTTTAGGACTGACAATTTTTTAAAAAATTATTTTTAATTAATTGTGTGTTATAGGCCTATACGTAATACAGTTTAAAACAAGTTCTGAACGACGTAAAATTATTCGGGCATTATGCAAATTTCTCTTAATTTGTTGCAGATTTGTGTTTCTTTTCCCGATTTTTGAACAGTTTAGAAAGGAAAGTAAACATTAAAAAATTCAATATTTAGTAATAAATAAAGGAAAATTTTAGGAATTAACTTTTCTAAATTCAAAATTTAGAGTCTAATTGATGAAGATAAATTTCAAAAATCCAAACTAATAGATGAAGAAGGCCTAAGCGAAGCATTTAAAAATCTCCGCTTAGGTCTTCATCTATTGGATAAATCAAAGCATAAATCTAACCATTAAATCGGCTATAAAATTATAATTATATAAAGATTTTAACAGTCGCATTATACAATTTTCTATTGTCTACGATTAAAATATAAGTTATGAATCTAGTTTCTACATCAAAATTAAATTATCTTTATTTTTCATTACCTTAATAACATTTACAATCATTATAATTGTAATTAAGGATTTCTTCACTTTCATTAATTCAAACCAAGGTAAATCAGTTGTAAAAACTCATTAATTATGGAGCGTGATTAGATATTCCAAGGATATCAAATGAAAAGTCATATAAAGATAAGTTTCTCTTCTATTATAAACTTAAAAAAATAACACTTAAATTATATTTACTAACTGAAAAATTATTGAAGAAGAAACTACTTTTAATATTCTAAAAAAGTTCTTTAAATAAATAAATAATTTCAGGCCTACTTATCTATGTATCAAAGTAAGATTAAATACTCAAATATAATGCTTAGAATACGTCCTGTATGTCTACCAATAGATAGCAAAGTTCGTATTCTAAAAGTAACTTAAAGCAGATAGTAACAGAAGTAAAGATAAGATTACAATGAATATAATTGTTCATTCAAGCTTGACTTGTGAGCAATAACACACTAACCAAAGAAGAACTTAAAGATAAATTTATTATTCTAATATAAAAGCAGTTAATAATATTTCCAAGCCTATTCTACTGTATAATATATATATATATATATATAACTCTCTTATAATTAAAAAAATTATAGGTTTTTTTTCATGTGGTAATTGAATTTATTCAATAAGATATTCAAAAAAAATACTGTTAATCCTTACTCACAATAGTAAAATCATGTGGAATTAATATTCACCTATGTTCCAATGAAAGAAAAATGCATTATAATAAACACTTTTAATTAAAAATAAGAGGGGGTTTTGGTATAGAAAGGGTTAAATATTTCAAAGAAAAATTAATTTTCGCATTTAAAATTAAATTAAAAAAAGAAAAATAATAATCCCGTGTTTTGTTTTTCGAAATAACATCTCGCTAGTTATAATTCTATATAAATAACCACTTACACGGTTAAATATTTGATTATATTTTGTATACTACACAAGTCTTAAACAATTTATTAATTTTTTTATTTTTTTTTTCTTGAAAAATCAACTTTTCTATATATTTAATATGAGGTAATGGTTAGAAAATACGCATTCTCTTTCGCCAGTTCCGGCTTTCTATTGGCCCATTGCGTGACCCGAGTGCCATCCGTCATTCATGGAGGAAAGGGGGAAGGGGGTGGTCGGCTCACCTCCGAGTCCCCATCCACATGAAATTTATAACATCTGCTAGAATCCGGTTCTGTGCAATATTGTATAAGCCTAATGCGTACTTAAGTGTCGCATCTAAACGTTTTACAATCGATACACATTTTATAAATGCGTTTTAGAATATTATTTTCTAACATAACATCGTATTAAATCATAAGATATTGTTATTAAAGTTTCCACATCACTATTAATTATAACTTTTTCTCATGAAGGTTATAAAATAAGAAAGAAGTAACCTTAAAAATATATAATATGTATCCTTATTAGATGAATATTATAGGCCTACCATACATAAATCATTTAACATTTTTTTTCTTTTAGAAATTAAAATAAATTCCTTCCTATTTATTAATGAATTAATAATTATTAGATAAATTACATATACTTAACGTGTTACTGAGCCTATTTTATATCCGTAAAGCCTAATTTTTACTAGGTTTTAAAGGTAATTAAAATGTGTTGTTTATTAAAAACAATGGAAATAAATATACCTTTTTTTTTCCTTCTAAAAAATCAAATAGGCCTAAAATTTATTTTATTAAAATTAAAGCTAAATATATTTTATTAATTAATTTAAAAAATTTTTAATTTAGTTATTTATAATTCTATATTTTAATAGATTTTATTATTTTTTTTTTTTTCGCTACTACTATCTAACAAATGCATGGTTATAATGACAAGAATGTAAACATCAATGACTGTCATGCTGTAAACAGTAGACCTCCCAGTTAGCTAAAACGAAATTTCGCCCATAGTTTAGTTTATTTGTATGTTTTTTAATTCTAAAAATAGCTTTTTGATGTAACTAAACTTAATATTTTATAATTTTTAAGAGATATTTTTCGGAGGCGTTGATGCATTTAATTAAAAGAACAAGAAGCAGAAAATTCCTGTAATTACAAGAAGACATAATTTAACGGTAGAAGGCGATTATGTTATTATCTTTTAGCTTAAGTTTATAAAAATATTCATTATTTAGACCCATAGAAAGGACATAAAATAAATAAATTTATCGTAAAATGTATGAGTTTGCATACATTTTTAACAGAATGTAAAAAGTCTTGTATGGAGTTTGTTTAGCACAGATTTACTAAATTGTGTTANTCTTTAAAAATTTTTTTTTCGGTGTTATTAATAATAAACTTAATAAGAATTACTTCATTTTAATTAATTTCTATTAATTTTTTTAAAATGAAAGTAACAATAATTCATTTCAAGCTGTGAAAAATATCTCCTTTATCTTTCACAGTGGCTTATATAGCCTATACATGTGTGTGTGTGTGTGTGTGTGTGTGTGTGTGTTTGAGAGTGTTTGTGTGTGTGAAGTTATTTATATACGAATACAAAATGTAATTATGTAATTTAAATACGAATGCCATCTCTGAAATATTATCTTAATAAATCTCAAAAGATTTGAAATTCGTGAGAAAAAAAAAACTGTACTGAGTTATTGGCAATCACACAGTCACGAAAATACATTGGGGGAGAGGAATAGCAAGCTTGTTAGTTAATTGTGTACAACGTAGGCAGCAGTCCTATGTTCCAGATGTACAAGGAGTTCCCAGACCAGGTGGGAAGCGACAGGGTCACACCAACCACCACTCGTGTCACACCGGAAATATTCCATAGTTGCCAAGATAATGAATTGTCTCTCGAATATCCGGTGCTTTTGGCAGTGTCATCACTGCAACCATGCGTAATTGACTAGAGTTGAAAGCTGTAGTTAAAACTGTACAACACATCCCTCTCGACTATAAAAATTTGCATTCAACATTTTCACAATTTGATAATTTTCTATAAATTCTGTTCTCGATAATTTGAGTCCACGAAATAGAAAAAAAAAAAAAATAAGGGAAAAATTGTATCATCAAAACATGTGATTAGTTGGAGTAGGTGTATACAGTTGGGTGACAGACCGGATCTAGAAACGAGGAACGACGCGTCAAATAAATCAGAACTATGGTCTGTCAACGAAATATCCTGACAAGTCGGAAGTTAAGAGGTTGACTATGTCGAAAGGAACGATTAATGATAAAATCCGCATACTGAGCTTATTCGTCTGTAACGATAATTATAGTTAATAACCCGAAATTTCTATCAAAGAAATTTGGTTTATTATAAATCTATAGCACTATTCTAACCTATACAATAAATGATGTGTTACGCTACTTCTTTATAAATCTATTGATTTTTGTATATATAAGTTACTTAATGAATGGAAAGATGTTCGATAAGATATAATTCAGAAACAAAGAAGAGAAATTGTTGAAAGAACTAGTTGAATTTCTATATTTTTAGGTAATTAATCGAATAAAAAGTCATTGTAGGAGTATAGAATTGTAGTGTTGTTTTAATATAGAAAGTATTGTAAATATACTGTCATCACTGGAAGCTCTTGAACTCCTTTTTTATGTATAATTTTATACAGAAATTCTTTTCTAAATAGCATTATAATAAACGCTTCAATAAAAATTTATATGGGAATTTCTTAGTGTTTACAGAACGGCAAGTTTAAACAATTATACAGAAATAATTTTACGTCTTATAAAAAGAATCTTTCCATAGTTTTACATAGTAATAACTACGTCAGAATATTAGCTCTTCGTATAATTAGACAATAGTAACTATGTCAAAAGTATAGTTTTACTTCGCTTCACATAAAAATAGCTTTACACTCCTCTCCGGGAATCGTTTTGTACAAGCTTAGACAAAGTATTTATACGTAATTCTTCGTCAAAATGGATAATTCTGATAAACACATGAATAATTATGTAGGATACATCCTTCTATTCGAAAAGTTAAAAGAAAACGAACAAAATTTTGATTTACTTCCTTAATAAATCTATAAATCTGTACATTTTGATCCATTTTTTTTACAAACAATAGACTCGATAGGACACGTTCAAATAATTTAAGTTCAAAAATTCCACGTAAACTTTAAGAATCTAAGCATAATTCAGCGAATGTCCCATTTTCTTTACTGAATCGTTTATTGTTTAAATTATTTTGATCTTAATATAATAATTAAAGATAATTTAAAAGCACGAATTATTATTATTATTATTTAACTAATTAACTATATTTTTTACAGAGTTAATTGATAATAAAATTCCAACAAGAGCTTGTTAACTAAGTTTACTACAATATAATAGTAATTAGGTTAAGGACATAGTTCACTGGAGAATTTTTAGAAATAATTTTTTAAAACTTGATTTCCTCGTATAAGACGTGATAATTATAAGCATATTTCCTTTTTTTTAAATGGTTTAATGTTTAAACGAAATGTCAATCAAAATTAATTTAAATTATATAGAATTAATGCAAAAAATATGAACAATATAATGAGTAGTAAAATGTTATGTGAACAAGTATTGTATATTTAATAGTGTAAAGCAGTAAAAATATTTTTATTGATTACATAGTGTAGTCTACTATGTACAGTACACATAGGCTTATTAAATTAACCTACACTATATTGTTTATACAAGTCAACAAATTCATAGTTTGTATAACATATATAACAACAAACCCAGTGCATATTTATAGTATTATTTAATAAAATACATAATATTATGTGATATATAGACTACTAAAACACATGTGTAGTATGTGCCAACAAACACTAGTGTATTGTGTAACAAAATAACATATATAACAGAAGTGAGTATTATATAAGTATGTCTTATGTATTATTATAATATAAAATTCTAAATAAAT
The DNA here is from genome assembly GCF_000671375.1 of Centruroides sculpturatus. Classification (NCBI taxonomy): domain Eukaryota; kingdom Metazoa; phylum Arthropoda; class Arachnida; order Scorpiones; family Buthidae; genus Centruroides; species Centruroides sculpturatus. The sequence continues at coordinate 224,175 of NW_019385117.1, read as the reverse complement.
AATGAAAATGAATCTTACCATTGTTTAAAATATTCTAAAATGTTTAAAACGTCAGAAAAATTAAAAAAAAAAAAACTATGGATAATTCGAGAAGGGGGATTAAGGAAATGTACTATAACTCGCTATATACTTATCCGGAATAAAATATATAGTGTACATTACAATCAACAGACACCTTTTCTCTCAGTAAGGGGTCTTTTCTAAACAGATAACATTATGCTGGTCTGTTAACACAGATAATACTATTAGAAAACAGATGCATAAGTGCAACATTTTATAAAAAACTATATATATTTTTATGCTTATGCGCCTAATATTTAGTGTAGAAATCGAATAATCTTTAGGATACAATTATTAAAATAGGAATAGTTTCGTTATGATATAATTCATAAGCTGGTAAAATAAGTATTATGTAAATATAGATTTTCATATTTTATACTCTAAAATACAATTTAAATTCGGAATTATTTAAAAAACACTCGCAACAAAGTGTATTTAAAGCAAAATACAGTGAAACTTGCTATTGTGACCAACTTTAAGCTAGTCACATTAGCACTGTACTAAAATATAATTTGATACTTTGCTCCATAAAGTGATCAAAATATTTTATTGTAGGTATATTTTAAAAGAATTTATCAAAAATATATACCTTGACATATTTAGTTTCATCTAAATTCTGATATAAAATTATATATCAAGGAATATACCTTTTTATAAACAAGAAAAAAGTGTTTTATCCCCGAAAAATCTTCAAAAGAGCGTGGAAAAATAGAAAATAAATGCAAATTAATCGAAATTTATAACAAAAAGTTACATATTAATATCTTCGAATGTAGTATTTATTATTATTCTAAGTTAAGGAATTTTAAGGAATGAAAATATGTCGATTTATATGCATATAAGCTTCTATTTTATTTATTTATACGTCTATTTAGTTATTTTTTTATGTAAAAAACAATAACGAAATAAAGCAATTTTTTAAAAAAATTAATAATAAATATTTTCTTAAACATTTATAATATAATTGAGTGCGATATATCAGTTAGATTGGGAGTAGTGAACATCAAAATTTTATATAGAGATAACGAGATTCGGTCAGTGAACAACTGCAATCAGATCGAAATGAGTGTCACGAACCTAGCATTTTGACCTTATACAAGGATAATCTTGAGTCAGAAAATTTCTTTATTAAATTTATTTTGACTTTTATTTGATTTTTTTATGGATATTTTGCATTTATATAAAGCTAAGATATCGCATCTTTAACTAGAATTAATTTTATACAAAAGGGGTTAAAAGTGTGTAAATATACTTAATGATATAATTAATATTTATTTATTTATTTGATAAAAAAAATAGCTTCGACTATAAAATATTTTTAAATTCAGAAATATTTAAAAAAAAATTGGTTCCTATGTAAATCAAGATATTTGTCAATGGCCCAATTCTAAGGGGTCTTAAATCAATTTCAATTTATTTATACCCTTCTATCTCAAGTCAGATGTTAGAATAGTGTATACTTTTACGTCAATTTGACGTCATTTCACACTTCCCGTTATAAAAAATTATATAACAATGACGTAAAATTGACGTAACACTATGCACAAAACATTTTTTTTTTTGTTTTACAAAATTGCAAGAAATTTCACTGAATTTTTACAAATAGTTTAAGGTTTATTTAATAGATTCATAATTCTCAACCTTTTTTTCAGTTAACGACTGTATTATGTCGTAACAATACCTAAATACACACCCGTGTCGATCGCGTGCTACCGGTTAATGAACAACAAAAAAAAAATACTGTAATTATAACGGAAGCGATTGTTAGTTATCTTTTTATTCCTGTTAAATATAATAAAACAATCAAAAATAAATAAAATTTATAATATTTTTGATGTTAAACTTCGTTTTTCATATGCAATATAGCTTAAAATTTAAATAAGCTAAAATAACAATATGAATTATCCTCCTCTTGTCTTTGGTTAAACTATTGCAGAAAATTATATATTTGCAAAATACTTTTAAGAAGAACTTAATTGAAATTTCTTACATTAATTTTTTTTCATTATTTCTTATTAAAATTGGCAAAATATATAATTACAATCTTAAAAAATTTCGTATGAAAATAACTTATCATTTGCACATAAACATCTTTTCCAAATGATTTAACTGGAATTAAATTGTTTTTATAACTAAAAGATAACTTTTTTTTTTTTTGAATAAAGTTATGTAAAGGGTCACCTTCGCTTATCTAAAAACATTGTTTCGTTGTATGACCTTTGAACTCTTACTCAAAATCTTTATTGTTTTGTAGGACAAGGTTGTAATATAAACACGAGTTTAGATAGAAACGAAAGTTATACAGTAATTTAACAAGTTTATTTATTATTAAACTCACGAATCATTTCCTAAATTTTATTCTAAGATTTTAAGTATATTTTATGTATTATTAACAAGAATTTTATATTATATATTCATAAAAAAAATTAAATATAGGGCCTAATAATATTTCTAATATTCTTTAATGAATATTTAGAAGAATTTGTAGTGATAAATATATTTTTTTTTTAATTCGAGAAATGACGCCTTATTCTGGTTTATTTTGGAATAACACACCATGAAGTTAATAGAGTTTTTCTTCTTTTGTATAATCCCTATTGAGCAAACGACACTGAGTGAATGGATGAAAAAAATGAATTTTCTCAGCCCCGAGGAGACGTAGTCAAGATTTAGAACTAAACGAACAAGACAATGATAACCCATTGGGGGCGTCAGTCCTTTGAACTTGTCTGTGCTAAGATGACATGCAGGTGTTAAGTCTTCTTCTTTTTATAATATTCCTCTTTGAAACACGCATTCAAAACTCTATTATTGTTTAATAGAACTGTATTGCCCACTATCTGTATAAAAAACGAATTTATGATTCGTACTGTACCTTATGCTATATGGATATAATTAATAGACTCTATATTAAAACAATGTAATATTTATAGAAAAATTAAGAAAATTTGATAAAAATTCTGGTATTAAGTAATACAATGATTTAATTAGAAAATGAAGTGTATTATAGAATGTAATTTAACGTTGCAAATGATAAAAAATTTATAATAAAAATGTTGTCTGAAGTATTTTACATTTTGCATTAAATTTCTAAGTATATTTAAGCATAGAACCTATATAAATCCATAGTCCAATTCGTTAATCCATTAATTTTAAATTATATCATGCAAAAAAATGCAAACTTGCATTTAAGTGTATACTTAGAAAAATTCATTTGCATAGAAATTAAATTACCTCGGTAGGAGCAATTCATTTCGATAAAATTTACATTACAAAATGTTAAAAATCGTAAATTTCAGCTCACTAAAGCAGGAAAAAAAGGTAAAAATTAAAAAAAATAAAAAACAATTTATTATTATTATTATTATTATTATTTTATCCACTTCATAACATTTATATCAATTAGAAATTACGAATAATTAGAAGAAAATTGAGAATAATTCAAATAAAAAGATTTAAATATAAGTTATACAGGTTAAATTTCATAATTTTAAATTATATCGGATAAATAATAATAATAATAATAATAAATTAATTAATTATAAAACATAGTTTATGCTTTAACAATACATCTTTCTTCTAATCTGCTATATTTTGATGAAATTTGGTCAAAAAATAACAAAATAAAATAATTTGTCATCCATATAAATTAATAATTGAATAACTTTTAATGATTTACAATCGTCATCTTATCCCACAACAACAACAACAACTCTCAGCATTCTTGATTTAAAAAAAAATTTAAAAACTCGCCATATTTTCTGTTCAAATTATAAATCTACTTCAAAAAATACTGAAAATATTATATTAAGCAGTGTCGGATTTGCATATAAGCTAAATAAATTGCAGCTTAGAGCATCGCATTTTTACATGCACGAAGGGAAAGGGCCTTTTATATGTTATAGGTTAGGGCCACAACAAATCTAAGTCCAGCATTGATATTAAGGAATAGTTATAATATATGTTTATTTCCTTCAGTGAAAAATAATTATTTTCATACTGGTCCATATATTTTGTTCCAGTATATAAAATTATAATCTGCAAAGCTATAATTTTATATACTGTTTTCTGAATTGTATCTAAGTTCTATTTCATGAAGCTTTGATGCTTCATGAAATTAATCTGAAAGCATTTCTAAAAGAATATACAGTATAGTTACTTTAATCATGATATTTGTATATTTGCAATTCTTTATATTTCATTAAACTGAAAAATATTTATATAAAAACAATTTTACATTAAATATCAACTTAAGAATTTATGCTGACTTATTCTAGATGCTGTTAAACATGTTGATATTTGGAATGGATCCCCAGACAGCTTTAGACAAGCCAAGATTATTTGTTAATACAGAATTCTATCAAGAGTAAGTTCAATAATGATAACATCTATATTTTTTCATATTTTTAACTGAATTTAAATACACAATGTATAAAAAGAAAAATTACAGTTTATTAGGGATACTCTCAGAAACAAACATATTATTAAAGTTTAAAATGTAAACTTATTTAAGAAAGNTTTTGAGACGATACTTATGATGAAAAATCATCCTCAAATCCTTAATAATAAACTCTATTTAAGTTAATAAATAAGTATATAAACCTTAATAAAATATAGGAAACACAATAAAGCTTAATACAAACTTATAATAAGTGTGTTAACTTAAAATTTATAGGTACTGTACTGTACAATACTTACATTGCACAAGTTTACAAGAATTAGCAATATAACATACAAGAATCTATATTAATCGTTAAAAAAATCTTTACAAAATCTTATTTAAAGGATAAAATATTAAAAAAAAATTAAATTAATAATTTATATTCACTCTTGTTATAAATTATATCTCCTCATAAGAACCATTCATTGTTAAAATGTATTGTTCAATAATTGTATCGAATGGATAAGAGTTATAAAATCTAGAATATTATATGCCTAATTAAAATCTAAATAAGTTGTAAGAAGATTTTTGCATACATACATTATATCAATTTGTATATAAGTAATCCAATATATGTGACAATATTTGTTATAGTAAGTTGCACCTGACCTACGTGGCCACATCTAACTTTCCCTCCAATAGCTATAGTCATTTGACTGCGTGATCTTCTACTATGTAATTATCTTAGTCAGCTATTAGTCATTCAACTAAAGAAGATTCATGCAAATTATTTTCTCTTCAAGATAATTAATATACTGACGTCAACGCAACACAAATATCCTATCTTTCTTCAGTTATAAAAGCTTTACTGTTTGAAAGAATTATTTGTTAATGTCGTTTATCTCTATAAAAGAATATAATTTCATTTAAAATACTTTATCTGAAACGTCCTAAGACCTATTATAGATAATGTGGATGCGGATCATTAATAAAGTTCTCATATAAGAAGAGTATGTGTTGATAGAATCTATAAAATTCTACCAGTTTCTCTCGTCTTAGATAAGACATAGTATAGATCTATAATTATGTATGGTCTCTATATAGGTAAGAATTAATTCACTTTAGAGTATGTTCTATTGTCATAATTACTTTTTTAGGTCTTACTTTTTTTTTGTAGCCTAAAAATTTAAAAGGCTTGTAGCATATAGTTTTATACAAAGGTTAAATCTATAGGCTATAACACGAAGCTATAAATTTAAGGTTATATATTATATAAGTTAAAGTTATATTACCTTTATCTTTATTTTTTTTGTATGGTTCTTAGCCCATTATCTCTCCTAACTTGTTTTCATTTTAGCATTTCACAATTTATCCCTTTAAATTACCTTTACTTTCTTTAAAATTATACTCTTTATCTTGATTTTTTAATGATCTTCTTCATCCATACCTCTTTTATTTTAATTTTATTTTTACATAATACATAATATTCCTTTTATTTTTAATTTTTTTATTATAGTTCATTTATAACTATAACTAAGACTGAAATAGTCTTATTTTCTCAAAATTAAATTTATAACAACTATTATATAGGTTATGGACTAAACGTAACATCGCAAACTAAGATAATAAAAGTAAAATTATCACATATAATCTAGTCTCCAACTAAATAACGTATATTACATTTGGTTTAGACTACTACTTTCTCAAACGGATCAATAGACATATACCTTTGTTGTGTACGAGGAAAATTAAGAAAGTTCAGAAGGAAACTTTATCTAGATCAATATTTTCTCCTTCCACCTTTTTCGTCTCTCCACCTGATTTAGGGAATGTTCACACCTGCACAAAACTTGTGAAAAGAAAGCAATAATTCCTGACGACAAACAGGAGAAGAAGGAGAAGATTCTGTATAGAAATTTCGTATGTTCCATATTTCACTGATTATTTTTATGATTTATAATTATTAAAAAAGCTTTTATTTTTATATATAAGTAGGAATGAAGTAATAGTTTATTACTCGAATTATTTAAGTGCTTTATATGTTTTGATAATGTTAAAAAAGTGCCTTCGTCATACTCTATGTTGACCTCATCGTCCTCATTCAGTCCATAGAAGTACAGTACATAATTCCTCATTATATTCTCTCTATCTTTTGAAATTATTATTTATTTATTTTTCTTCTTTTAACGAATAACATTATTTTCTTTCTTTATTTTATTCTTAAAAAAATTAAAGTTGTCCTCCTTTTTTAAACAAATAAGAACTTACCTAATTTTTTGCCCAAAAGAAATTATTATTACTCAAGAATAAATTCATATACTTTTATAAAATTAATCTTCTTTTATTTTAATTGCCTCCACTTTTCATAGATCATAAAACAATCATATTTAATTAACATAAATTGTTACGAAACAATTTTTAAAAGTTATCTTTTTATACGTTAGTCCCATTTGAAATTAAAAGGGGAGAATTTTAAAACAATAGCCGAATAAAATTCTAATTTATTTTCTAAAACTGTTCTTTCAAATCGATCCTCGTTTATATAATTAAGCCTTGACTTAATATTGAGTTTTCTAATAATTAATATAAACACTAAAACATTACAATTTATATATTATTGTAATTAGAACTGAAAATTCTATAGAAACTAAAATCTAATTTTTGTTTGTAAAAACCTCTTCCCAAATATATTTTATCTATGAAACTTGCCCCCATATATTTAACTTAAATAGGAACTAAATATACAAAATCATGGGGTAATAACACTACATTCTTTTGTAGTCAAGTGTTTAATTATCATAAATTAAAAAAACCGTTTTAAAAGATCTATTCTATATATTACCTCCAATTAAATTAGTAAGAAAGATGGTTTCAACGCAACAGCTAACTAAAATTCGGGTTTAATTCCTAAAAAAAAACGACTTTCTTCCAAACCACTTACGTCTATATAATTTGGTTTACCCATTTAGCTTAATAGAAACTAACATAAAACATACTAAAATATTACTTTTTTGCTAAGTACTAAGGTATACAAAATCATAGTTTATGATAGTAAAAATGAATTTTTGTTACAGTAGTCATTTGTAAAATGAATAGCGATCGAACTCGTGACTCTTGTAGTAGACACTCATAAGCAATTCTATAACAAATCATACACATCACGGTTTTAATACACTAAAAACTATCACGTTCTTTAATCGTCTAAAGTGCATATCTAGGTAATTGCTGAACTAATTATTCATGGCTTAACCTATTTCAAAAAGTAAGGTCTAACTATGAGAGTTGATTGGACGTTGGAACGTGACGTGAGGAGATGTCGCCAGAGATACGAGTAATCAATGGCTAGGTGTTCGAGTGTCTCCTGTCCTTATTGTCCGCACGATGTTGGTTGGTTGAACAAATCCCGCCTTCTGACATCCGTGACGTTTTCTATACCCCGTTACTCATTTCCATTAATTGTATATATATATATATTTTTAAAAATCATTTATTTATTTTATATATTTTCAATCGGTTTTAAAACACATAATATTTATCAAAAATATAATAACAGAAGGGGAGCATTTAGAGGCTAATCATTGCATCATTTTTTATTATTAATCAAAGCAATACTTATTAAAAACTGTTGACAATAAATTGAGACGATTCCTTCTTAATAAATTAATATAAAAATATTTAATTTTATTAATTTTTTTTAACATGAACTTGTATTTTTTAAACAAATCAATTTTAAATACTTTAAAAAAATTATAATTACAGTTTTATAATGTTAAATTCAATTCAGATTTTCTAAAATTACAAAAATTAAATTTAAATTATTTAATTAAAAGTATTTAATTCTTATATAAATTTTATTTTAATAAAATATAACCTATATTTTTTAATGTATATATAATTAATAACTATGGGGTGTAAACATTCATTCTCGCATAATTTCTTTAATTTATTGGACATAATCTTCATTGTATAACTATAAGAAAGTCAAAATAATGGTTAAACTTTTTATAATATAAGTTATCCCTATATTGTATGTGATATCTGTCGATCTCCCACGAGGAAAGACCCCTTATCGATCCCCTCAACGAGAACTAAATTGCTCCTCTCTGCAAACATTTAAGCATATGTCATACATTCTTCAAGATTATCCGTTTATTTGCTAACATAACTATGCTTTCATAATATAATAAAGGTAATTTTGCATTTATTTTATTTTATTTTCTTGTAAATTATTACATTTATGACTTAAGTAATTAACGGAAATAGTTAGTTAAGTTATATATAAATGTATACACATAAATTTACTTTTTTTTTATAACAGTTAAATTCATTAAGGTGATATAGAACATATTTTTAATTAATTTCTTTTAATTACGTTCATATAATTATGTTAAATATTTAATTCAATACTTAATTAATTTTTATTCTTTGTTTTTTTGTCATTATTTTAGTCATAAGACTTAATGATGAATACAACTTCGCTTCGAGTTAAGCGTTGAATGACTCGAAAATCCTTTAAATATATACATTTATTAGTTTATAAATGATATTGTGTCAACTTTAGTATTAAAAAATTGCTTATTTCTATTTTATATTTCGAATTTTATCATTAAAAATCACAGATTTTTGCTTTATAATTCGTAATGGATCGTAGAACAAATCTAATGTGTGTGGATGTAAATATTATGATTTATGTGTAAAATTTTAAATATAAATCGATTAATATATAAAAGATAAACACTTTTTTTAATGATTTTAAATTATATTTTTCATTATATTAATTTTCAGAACAAAATTTAAACAATTTTTCTTTGTATACATTAATGCTTTAAAATTCAAATTAAAGTGCTTTAAGATGTATTTGTATTTTCTAAAAATTAAAATAATTAAAGACCATATTTTGTAATTGTCATAATTTAATTTCTTTATAATTTATATTGTATAATATTAATTAATTTTCTTTTATAAAATATAAATAATGCGTTACTATATTTATATAAATATGTTTATATTATTATTTACCTTCCCATTTTTTAGCGTGAATTTTATATTTAATTTTTATATTATAAATGAAACAATAAATAAAACAATAAGTTTAAGATTTAACAATATCATAAACATTGATTTCTTGATTCTAATGATCATCAATACTTTGTTATACAGTGAATAAAGAAGTGGATTTGATAGTGTTGACGAGCCATACAAACAATAAAATGCTCAATTTTCTTAAATTAAATCTATCAATTTTAATACTTTATAAAGATATATATACAATTTTAATGAATTAATTTACAAATTCTTTAGAATTATTATTAATTTACAATATTTATTTCAATTTTATCAATTACAGGTGGGCCTAATCTTCAGTACGAGGGATGAGAGTAAACTAAAGAATTCATACGAATACAAAGGATTGAATCAGATTCGGGATAGTGATTTTCATAGGAAAATGTTCTGTTAAAATTTATTAATGCATGCAATTTATCTAGTTTATAACATACGTACATTATACATTTGTATATCGAATTTTTATAGGATCTTTATTCAAAAAACTGCAATTGAGATGACTTTTTAGAAGATTGAAAGCCTAACAACATACGAATCGACATTGGAAACAATTTGAGTAATTTTAATATAGTATTTTATATATAAAGAATTATTATATTGAAAGAATCATTCACAAATATCTTGATTATGCATAATAATTAAGAATAAATTAGAAAAAAATGATAGAAATAGAAGAAGAAGAGCGATGCGAAAAAGTGAAAATGAAGCAAGCAGATTTTAATAAACTTTTTTTAATGTATATATAATTAATAACTATGGGGTGTAAACATTCATTCTCGCATAATTTCTTTAATTTATTGGACATAATCTTCATTGTATAACTATAAGAAAGTCAAAATAATGGTTAAACTTTTTATAATATAAGTTATCCCTATATTGTATGTGATATCTGTCGATCTCCCACGAGGAAAGACCCCTTATCGATCCCCTCAACGAGAACTAAATTGCTCCTCTCTGCAAACATTTAAGCATATGTCATACATTCTTCAAGATTATCCGTTTATTTGCTAACATAACTATGCTTTCATAATATAATAAAGGTAATTTTGCATTTATTTTATTTTATTTTCTTGTAAATTATTACATTTATGACTTAAGTAATTAACGGAAATAGTTAGTTAAGTTATATATAAATGTATACACATAAATTTACTTTTTTTTTATAACAGTTAAATTCATTAAGGTGATATAGAACATATTTTTAATTAATTTCTTTTAATTACGTTCATATAATTATGTTAAATATTTAATTCAATACTTAATTAATTTTTATTCTTTGTTTTTTTGTCATTATTTTAGTCATAAGACTTAATGATGAATACAACTTCGCTTCGAGTTAAGCGTTGAATGACTCGAAAATCCTTTAAATATATACATTTATTAGTTTATAAATGATATTGTGTCAACTTTAGTATTAAAAAATTGCTTATTTCTATTTTATATTTCGAATTTTATCATTAAAAATCACAGATTTTTGCTTTATAATTCGTAATGGATCGTAGAACAAATCTAATGTGTGTGGATGTAAATATTATGATTTATGTGTAAAATTTTAAATATAAATCGATTAATATATAAAAGATAAACACTTTTTTTAATGATTTTAAATTATATTTTTCATTATATTAATTTTCAGAACAAAATTTAAACAATTTTTCTTTGTATACATTAATGCTTTAAAATTCAAATTAAAGTGCTTTAAGATGTATTTGTATTTTCTAAAAATTAAAATAATTAAAGACCATATTTTGTAATTGTCATAATTTAATTTCTTTATAATTTATATTGTATAATATTAATTAATTTTCTTTTATAAAATATAAATAATGCGTTACTATATTTATATAAATATGTTTATATTATTATTTACCTTCCCATTTTTTAGCGTGAATTTTATATTTAATTTTTATATTATAAATGAAACAATAAATAAAACAATAAGTTTAAGATTTAACAATATCATAAACATTGATTTCTTGATTCTAATGATCATCAATACTTTGTTATACAGTGAATAAAGAAGTGGATTTGATAGTGTTGACGAGCCATACAAACAATAAAATGCTCAATTTTCTTAAATTAAATCTATCAATTTTAATACTTTATAAAGATATATATACAATTTTAATGAATTAATTTACAAATTCTTTAGAATTATTATTAATTTACAATATTTATTTCAATTTTATCAATTACAGGTGGGCCTAATCTTCAGTACGAGGGATGAGAGTAAACTAAAGAATTCATACGAATACAAAGGATTGAATCAGATTCGGGATAGTGATTTTCATAGGAAAATGTTCTGTTAAAATTTATTAATGCATGCAATTTATCTAGTTTATAACATACGTACATTATACATTTGTATATCGAATTTTTATAGGATCTTTATTCAAAAAACTGCAATTGAGATGACTTTTTAGAAGATTGAAAGCCTAACAACATACGAATCGACATTGGAAACAATTTGAGTAATTTTAATATAGTATTTTATATATAAAGAATTATTATATTGAAAGAATCATTCACAAATATCTTGATTATGCATAATAATTAAGAATAAATTAGAAAAAAATGATAGAAATAGAAGAAGAAGAGCGATGCGAAAAAGTGAAAATGAAGCAAGCAGATTTTAATAAACTTCGTTTTAGCCAAAAAAATTATTAAATTAATTTAATAATTTTTTAAAATAATTCTGATTTACAAAATAAATTTTATACAAATATAATTAAATGATTTAAATTTTTAAATACGCACCGCATTTTTAACCTTTTCGTATAATGTCTTATTATATAAAATTAGCGCTTTAATTTCATCAACTTATTGATTTTTTTTAAAAAAATTTAATTAGCAGGAAAATTATTTTTTTAAAAGAAACTTTTTAAAAAAAATACAAATTATTTTTTATTTTACAAATAAATTTTTAAAGTTTGATCATTTTTAAAAACGAAAACAATTAAAATTTAATGATGCAGAATCAAAGATTTTTGTTAACAGAAAAACTAATTATAATTTATTTTTTTTAAAAAAAACTTATAAATTTTTTAGAAAAAAAGGAATTTTTTTACAATTGTAAAAAATAGACAAGGATTTTAAAAAAGAATAGACATATGTTTGCATTAAAGTTTCTTACGTGCCATAGAGTATTAATATATTGGAATAATAATGTTTATATTTTTTAAAAAAATTCTATTTAAAAAATAGAATTAATTATTTAAAAAAGTCCCAAAAAATAATAATTTAAAACTCTTAAAATTTTAGTAAATACTTCTATAAACTTTATAATTTTTATTGGTAAAGATTGTGGCTTAAATATTTGAATTTTTAACGTTTTATTTACGAATATGTAATTAATTTTTTTAAGTTAATAAATAGGAAATAAAAAAATTATAAGATTTATTTTAATAAAGTTTTAAGGTCGAAGGTTAGGAAAAGTTTATCGCTATTTCCTTTTTTTTTTTACGTCTTAGTTTCCTGATGAATAGATTTCAAGGGAAGTTAGCAGGAAATTGGTGACATTTTGTAGTCAAGTGACACATATTTAAGAAAACAATTCAAATATTTATAAGAGAAATAATAATATATATTTTTTTTCATTTCTATCAAAATTAAACAGTTATAAAGAAATAAAGAATGTTGAATGATTTAAAATTTCTAAGAAATATTCTCAGACATTCCCCTAAAACTATACACATATCTATCTATATTTAGTATTTGTTAAAATTCTTATATGTTGTTATTTTTGGAAATGTTTTAGATACAATTACAACTACTTACGGAATTTATATCCGTAGATAAATTATTCATAGATTGTAATTAAAGGAAAAAGTTAAAGTGACAGATTGAAACTTACCATTCAGAATATTGAAAGGGAAAGCTGAACTTCCAAGAAAATGTAACCAAGGATAAGCCAGCATCTTTCATCTCATGTTTATAATGATGTAATCCTTCAGATTTTTTGGGGATTGTTTTGTTTGATGTTCGCTAATGGAGACGATTTTCCTCTACATCCGATCTCTTCCAAAGGAACACGTGCTCGTTTGTGGAATCGTTCGAGGCGCCTCAAGCGGTCAGGTGGTGAAGTTGAGAAAGCAATGATAACCATGTCCTGCCGTCAAACACGTCCTCAGGGGCAACAACCAAACTCTAAGCACGGCCCCACCCATTCTAGAGAAATGACGAATCTCATAGGCTAATTACAATACAGAATGCACGAACAACGCGCCTCCCACCCTTCCTCCCCAACAGTTTTGGGGAGGGAAAGGGTGATTTATAAGAGGCGAGTTCGAGATCTTGTCACGTGACGGTCGAGTGCGAGAATACTAACGAGATCTTGGTGGGGAAGGTCAAAGTAAAACTAACTCATTACTGTTGCTACAACCAAATTTATTCATTTCTCTGTGAGACGAGTGAATTGTATGCAAGGAAAGATACCAAAATTATCTACACTGACCACTAATCTGATTATAAATGAATTCTAAGTGATGTTGTACATTTTAAGTATACAGTATTTTTTTATTATCATCTTTTTCTTTTTTTGAAATATGAACTTGAAAACAAAATTATCTCCTTAACTGCAAACTTAAACGCAACCATTATGAGTTAACTATACAATTTACGTTTTATTTAGTAGTAGTTAATGATCATTAAATAATTTTTTAAACAATATCTGACATATATAACTAAGTATCAGTATAATATATCTTATAATAATATATTCAAAACAGCATTTGTCCTACGCATTTATGAATAAATAAATAATTTTTGAATAATGATATATAAAAGTTAAAATTATTATCTAGTTAATTTATAATAATAATAATAATAATATATATATTATTGACTAAACCAATTTTATATTTGGAAGGAAAAAACATGTGCAACACATCTCAGTGAGTGATGTAATGGGATGTGATANATATATATTATTTTTTATTATAAATATCAAGTTTTATATTATTAATTTCTTACGATAAAGTTGAAAACTGAAAAGATTTTTATAATTAAAAAAAAAAGACTTATATTACAAGAGCAGAATATATTTATTAATTAATATACAAGTAATTTTCGTAAAATTTTAATAAAATAATTTAAGTGAATTTATATATAATTAACTTATATTAATTATGAATGGCAGATTCTGTGAGAGCGTCAGCATAGCAGTTTCTGATTTACTAAGAAACTCTTTACAATAATACTCGAATAATCACTTAGTTGTAACTTAAACTCAAGTGTAGCTTCTCTATAAATATCCTGTTTGTTTCCTTCAATATTAGAAACAGGTTTGTTTGTCGATGCGTAAAACAATCAATTTAAAATGAGCAAACGTGAAAAGCGAATAGAGTGAAGTAGATCTACTTAAAGCAACTTCAAAAGTAACGTTTACAAAGTGTCAAAACTTTTATATTTATTTTTTATTAATTGATTTTACCCATAAAATGGCATAAACAAGAATTACTTCTCCCAATTAACTATATAATATTTCATTAAAATTACATAATAAATAATGAAAATATAAATTAGAACATATAAAAATAGTTATTATTATTACATCTATACAATGAATTCTTTATTATAAAATTCGAAAAATTTTCATAATTTTACATCAAAAAAAGTTAAATACGCTTGAGTTCTTTGCTAATTTTTCAAAGATAATATTAATAATGCAGAATTTATTATTATTTTTTAAAATTTATTTTTATTCACGTTTCAGTTATTTATGTGTCTGTATGTCTATCAGCCTGTCTGCACAAATAATATAACGTCTGGAACGATAATTTTTTTAAAATAATTTTTCAAGATTATTGTCTCGTTAACTAATTTCATAATTATGTGTTATATAATATAATAATTTTTTAAAAAAACCACATAAAATTTGGATATTTTATCATTAAATCATTAATGATTAAATGCAACATCCCTGTGATGTGGGTTTAAATTTTAATTTCACAAATAATTTTGAAATTATTCAAAAATTTTATTATACGTAAAAAAATATTCATAGGACAATGATATAAAAGCTTATATAAATGAAATTAAGGCCACTCTACCAAATATTCATTAAAAGTATTGCTACACTATATATTTACATTTACAGCTCAATTATAACTTTAAATTTATTGTTATATATTCAATTAAATTAAGCAATTAAAAACATTTTGTTAATTTATCATTTATACTTCTATTTTAATACAGTAGAAACTCTATTATCCGTCAGAAGTGGGGACAGAGGCTGTGATGGATATGAGAATAGACGGATAATAGAATTCCTCCAACAAGAGCAGAAAAATTAATTTGCAATACTCAATTAAAACACGGTCCTATATGTACTGTATAGTACTGTACTGTTCAATCAACCGTTTATTTACTGTAGACTATAGGGCAGTATTTATATGTGACACAGTATCTTAACTAGCATACACTAAGTTACAGAAATAGAGGCTTAAATACAGTAAAATACACTACAGTAATAAAAGGAAAAAAAATGTAGTAACTCTCCCAAAATTAGAATTTAGCATTCTGACGGTTAAGAGAGACGGATAATCGAGTTTCTACTGTATTTACAATTATATAAAATCATTATATAACTTCAAGTTCTTATAAATAACCGACAGATAGAGAAGAAATTTAATTTTTAAATAAGTATTTAAGACATTTTTAAAGCTTATTTTTTTTTAAATGCACGATTAATATAATTTATAAATAATTTTTCAATCGTTTTTATTTATTAATCAAGAGGAAGTTAATAAATTTTCTGTATTTAGACGATCACAATAGGACGTTAAACAACTGTAAAATTTGATATAAGTAAAATTGACAATGAAATGTCAAAGGAAATTAATTCCATCGGACTACACCGAAGATACTTAAGTTCATTTTAATCATACTTTAGTATTTTAATGACTCAGAAAAAATAAACAAAAACCAAGTTAGACTATATAAAAATAATATAGTTTAACACGACAGTAGGTTATAAAACATAGAATTTAATATTTATCTGTAGAAATAGTAAAAGGTTCTATATATATTAACATAAAGTTATACGCTTAAACTTATAGCAAGAAATTCTATGAAATTACTATGGGATGTAGAAAATAGTTTAAATTTAAATTTTAAATTTTCTCTAAAGAATGTTATGCAGTGTATGAAAATCTCTTATAAATTAACGTGAAATGCACAGAGATTTTTATAAAATGTGAAAAAAAAAATTATAATTTTATATCATTTATAAAGAGAATTGCTATAAAATTTTATGCTAATTCTAAATTGAAATGGCATAAAAATTTATTATAGCTTTCAGAAATTTATATTCTTAAATAAAATTAATTAATTTTTAAAACTTTATTTTATTTGATTTAAATTAAGAATTTAATCTTAATTTTGTCGGCTCATTTTATTCGTTAAAGTCACTATTACAAACTTTATAGCAATTATATCATTTCGGTAACAAAAAGCAATGTTCTATTCTAGATTTAATCTTGTTTTAAAATCACGAAATTATAATTATACGTAGGAGAAGGAAAGAAAAAATATATAGGCTTATATATACTGAAAGAGCGGCTTGAGATAAACAGATAAAAAAAATCTTTTAACTAAAATTTCTAAAGAAATTTACTTATTTATATTAATATTTTGTAAAATTATTAAAATTCGATTATATAAAATTTAATATTTTAAAGTATTATATAAATAGATTTTATTATTTAAAAAGTAAAAAAATTAAGGAATAAATAAATATATTTAAAGAATTTGAAAGGATAAAAATTTAAAATCGTTTATCCTTCCAAGCTCATTTGCATACAATTTTATTTTATATCGTGATTTTAATGAATTAATTTTCAATTGAAGCCATTAAAACAGGAATAATCTAAATGTCGACCTTGGCATATATTACTAATTATTGATTACCTGCAAGGGATACTGACTTGTAATGATATCCAATTATCACAATAACAACTGCATTTTATTGAATTCTTTAATGTAATTAAAATAATTAAAACTTAATATTTTACGTATTTTAATATTAATTACTTTCAATACGTTATGATCGTGCTTAATTTATCTGTAACAATACACGTAACATTGCTTATTTGCAAATTGTAAATATGCAAAGTAATTATTTAATATAACTTTTGTTAATTATCTAATTATCTTCTGCAATTAAGCTAGATTAAGTATGAAATAAATTCACATTTATTATTATTATTATTTTTTTTTTATTATTAGAAGTTATTATAAACAATTCTTTCACTCTATATAAATAGTGCATACAATAGACACCTTTTATATTAAGCATACAACTTTTATGTTTAATTCTGTATATAAATATAATAAAATATCATTTGAATAAAAGTGTAAATGTCGAAACACTTATTAAAATTTGATATTTAGAGTTATACACAGTAAATTTTGAAGAAAGATCATTGCGAAAGGATGTTTTACATTGTATTCAACTTCTGTAATTTTATACTGTTAAAAAGCCAACTTCTGTAATTTTTATACCGTTAAAACAGTGTATATAATTGCTTATATTAAATTAATTTGCAGTTTTATAGGGATGACAATCGAATAATGGAGTTTGTCTAATGCCCATCTACAAAGAAATGATTATTAACTAGAATAATTANCCCAGAGGTAACGTCAAGTCCAAACTGTTTTGTTTCCTCTTTCATACATTCTCCAGATCTGGAGACACGCAATTCTGACGTCAGCGCACGAGCTGCACGCGTCTATCGTTTCGTGACGTGAAATGGTTCACGTTTTTTCGTCGCTCGTGCATTTTGCCGGTCCTTTTTATCTATCTATTGATGTCTTCTTTAATATTTTTACTAACATTCATTTCTTTAATTACTTACAGGATCAAAGATTAAGATCACAATTAAAGATTTAGTGCATATATTTGTTTAGAACTACCCTTAATATCTTCAAGAGACTTTAATTTATAACCCTGTTTAGTGTTTAAAATGGGTGTAAATACATTTATATACGTTATTATTTACCGTTATAAACTATATTTGCTTAAATAATAATAATAATAATAATTTTACATTTTCCTAAGTTAAGTTTTATAATTAAAATAAATTTTAGTTAATAAAAATAAAAAAAAAGACTAGGTATCAATTTAGTTATAAAAATTAATTATAAAATTAAAAAAAAAAAGTTTATATTTTTAAAATGATTGTTAAAAATAAGTAAAATATTAATAAAAAATAACAATATATTTTTACCATCTTTCACTTAAAATCATTATAAATTAAAGTCTAACCATAAATCGAAAAGAAAAATTTTATTTATCGATAAATTTTCGATAAATTCTTAATAATTTTCGATATCAAATTTTTATATTGAAAAATGTCTTCATTTTATTTATTTTTTTTATCTGTTTTTTATTGATAAAGTAATATATAAAATTATATATAAATGTATTAAAAATCACAGCAATAATGAGGCTATACAAATAACTTTTTTTTTTTAAATAAAAATTGATAAATTCATCAAAGATTTAAGTACTTTAAAGTATTAATAATATTTAATTAATTTTAAATAATGATACATTTTAAATTAATTATGTTTATAGTGTTGACGTCTCTTTTTTTAATTATGAATTTAATTTAAAATTTATTTATTTTAATTATTGCACTTTAAAATATTAATAAAATATTTTATATCGTGATTATTTAATTTTTTAGTCTTATTTATTGATCAAAAGGGGTAAAAACTCATAATAGGGTGATATCGTGACTATTTTATAAATGCTCATAGATGTTTATGTAAATTATTGATTTAATAATTATATTTAAGTTCCTACTTAAAAGAATTATACATTAAATTTTGAATATTTTAACTATGAATTAGTGTTAAACATTCTTCTGTGGGGTAAACACTCAAGCTAAGAAAGCAGCGTGTCTCCATCTCGTGCCTCAAAATAGCATTAAACCCAATTTATAAGTCAATTATAGACTTAAACGTAGACTAATATTTACTTTCTCTTTACGAATTTCCTATTAATAATATAAGTGTCTTATGAATAATTATTAAAATTGTTTCTCTAATGATGACTTTCAAATATCATTTCTGATACAAATCAATCTTAAGACTTCAAAACATCTTTAAAACAGTATAACAATAGTATTTAAATTTAAATTCTTTAACTAAATATATAACCATTTAAATATAATACAAGGAAAATGCATATATAGACTATATTTTTAAGTTAAAATGAAGCTAATTCGAAATCCTACAACCTGATTTGGACTAGTAGCGATATAAGGTCATTATTCACCTTCTATTGTTCAATGACTTGGTGGAATGATCAATCTGTTCATCATACTATCTAATTTCTAATTATTTTCCTGTACTGTGAAATCGTGAGTAACCCTCTTAGAACACAACCTGGTTATTTACATGTGTTAGTATAGCTTACCTGTCACAGATATTGATTTGTTTCTGACTGAAGGTCGTTCCTCTATCGGTCCATTTACATTCAATTAGCACACTTTATATTGTCCTATCTTGCTTCGTATATTAATATAAATCATTTCAAAAATATTGTCATTAATCAAGAAGTGTACGATAATATCTTTCCGAATTTTACTTTACATTAGTCAACCTCTTCTTACTGAATTATAAAAATAAACGACAGTTAAATTAGAAACAGAAATGATATTCTCATTTTTGAAACTCCGTCAAAGAAAATCTCGTTTTCCCTCTCTTGATTAAAAATTCATAAGAACTACTTGCTTTATTTTAATTTAATCTTTTCCCAAGATAGAAGACAAACGAAAAGAAAATTCGAGTAAAATTCTCGAGTTGTCCCAATTTATCCCAAGTAAATAGATAAATAAATAAATACCACGGTAACAAACAATGCTTACATTTAGATATTTCTAAAATATAAAATATATAAAAACTATCTAACACATACGATTTCCTATAGGATAAATAGAGAATAGCGTATCAATAAATGCATATATATATATATTTTAAAAGTTCAAAAGATTATATCTGAGAATATTCCCTAAAAACCAAAAGGACCCTTCCTATTAGGTCTACATGTAAATAATTCAATTTGGGTTGGAAAGAGAGGAGGAAGAGAGAGAGAGAGAAAGAGAGAGAGAGAGTGAGATAGCGTACGTCACGGGGACTATCCCCAGAGGTAACGTCAAGTCCAAACTGTTTTGTTTCCTCTTTCATACATTCTCCAGATCTGGAGACACGCAATTCTGACGTCAGCGCACGAGCTGCACGCGTCTATCGTTTCGTGACGTGAAATGGTTCACGTTTTTTCGTCGCTCGTGCATTTTGCCGGTCCTTTTTATCTATCTATTGATGTCTTCTTTAATATTTTTACTAACATTCATTTCTTTAATTACTTACAGGATCAAAGATTAAGATCACAATTAAAGATTTAGTGCATATATTTGTTTAGAACTACCCTTAATATCTTCAAGAGACTTTAATTTATAACCCTGTTTAGTGTTTAAAATGGGTGTAAATACATTTATATACGTTATTATTTACCGTTATAAACTATATTTGCTTAAATAATAATAATAATAATAATTTTACATTTTCCTAAGTTAAGTTTTATAATTAAAATAAATTTTAGTTAATAAAAATAAAAAAAAAAGACTAGTTAATAATTCGATATTAGGAAAGTTCAAGAAATTAACTATAATTGTGTAGACCCGTATAGATCTATACAATCGCAGTTACAGTTACAGTTTAAAACTCAGGTAGCACGGTGCCATTTTGAGGTGGTGTCCGTGACCAATTTAATATGTCAACCATAACTGAAAAATGGTTTAACATAGAAAAACAATTTTGGTAGTGAAAATTTGTTATTTTTATGCGTTGGCGTCTATTGATTTTTAAATCTATTTGATACGGTATAACGGAAGTTATTAATATGTTTTATTCTTTATCGAATCGCATTGCATCGTCAATGGATCGTGTTGCGTTGCTTTATATTTTGCTAAAATTTCAAAGTAAAAATCTTTTTGAATTTGGAAAACGATTATCTAGAGAATCATNTACTTTAAAGTATTAATAATATTTAATTAATTTTAAATAATGATACATTTTAAATTAATTATGTTTATAGTGTTGACGTCTCTTTTTTTAATTATGAATTTAATTTAAAATTTATTTATTTTAATTATTGCACTTTAAAATATTAATAAAATATTTTATATCGTGATTATTTAATTTTTTAGTCTTATTTATTGATCAAAAGGGGTAAAAACTCATAATAGGGTGATATCGTGACTATTTTATAAATGCTCATAGATGTTTATGTAAATTATTGATTTAATAATTATATTTAAGTTCCTACTTAAAAGAATTATACATTAAATTTTGAATATTTTAACTATGAATTAGTGTTAAACATTCTTCTGTGGGGTAAACACTCAAGCTAAGAAAGCAGCGTGTCTCCATCTCGTGCCTCAAAATAGCATTAAACTCAATTTATAAGTCAATTATAGACTTAAACGTAGACTAATATTTACTTTCTCTTTACGAATTTCCTATTAATAATATAAGTGTCTTATGAATAATTATTAAAATTGTTTCTCTAATGATGACTTTCAAATATCATTTCTGATACAAATCAATCTTAAGACTTCAAAACATCTTTAAAACAGTATAACAATAGTATTTAAATTTAAATTCTTTAACTAAATATATAACCATTTAAATATAATACAAGGAAAATGCATATATAGACTATATTTTTAAGTTAAAATGAAGCTAATTCGAAATCCTACAACCTGATTTGGACTAGTAGCGATATAAGGTCATTATTCACCTTCTATTGTTCAATGACTTGGTGGAATGATCAATCTGTTCATCATACTATCTAATTTCTAATTATTTTCCTGTACTGTGAAATCGTGAGTAACCCTCTTAGAACACAACCTGGTTATTTACATGTGTTAGTATAGCTTACCTGTCACAGATATTGATTTGTTTCTGACTGAAGGTCGTTCCTCTATCGGTCCATTTACATTCAATTAGCACACTTTATATTGTCCTATCTTGCTTCGTATATTAATATAAATCATTTCAAAAATATTGTCATTAATCAAGAAGTGTACGATAATATCTTTCCGAATTTTACTTTACATTAGTCAACCTCTTCTTACTGAATATAAATGAATTGTTATGTAATTCACAACGGTTTCATGCGATTTTTAATAATCTATAATAGTATGACATAAAATTTATTAAGTTCAGAAAATCCTGTCACACCTATTAAATTAATTTCATAAAAATATTTTACATTTTTATCATTAAAATTCATATAAAATTCTATAATCTAATGACTAGCTTGCATTGTGATATTTTTCAAGTACTAGGAACATTTTAAATATATGATTTAATATACCCATCATTAAAAGTACGATTTAAATATACCTTAAGATATATATATCAAAAGGTAAATTTTAAATAATGCAATCATTTTTAGGCTATTCTAAAGATAGGTTTTCAAGCTAAGGATGATATCTTAAAGGTGTTTAAAGCCTACCACTGAAGATATCGTTAAGATCAAAGATATCTTCAAAGATCTATGGGTAAGAGTCATTGTACAGATAAGATATCTATACAATGACTTCTACTTATAAATTAGAACGTGATTTTAAAGCTAAATGAATACAAATAATTCTAAAATTTAAACAGAACGATTTAATATTATAAATGATGCTTAGACTTAAAAAAAGTGGAATGAATATTAAGAATATCCTTATTAATTAAACGTGGTTAAATAGGTCAGATCACGAAATTCTCCTTCGCAGAGTCGTCAACAACTTTAAATCTGATACGTAATACTTTGCATATGATATCGGATTCGAGTTGAAATTTATGACGTAAGGTCTGTAACCTTTCTAGTTCATAAATATTTCAGACGACAACAGCACATCTGCCTTTTAGTATATAATCATAAGCAGTTTGGCGAAAGAAAAGTCGACAGGGAATGAGAATTCAATTAACCCAAAATACATTCACTTCTCGAGTTCGTCTTTAAGAAACTCAATTAAAGATATTGAATTACACTTTCTTTGAAAATTACAAAGTTTTATATATTCATTATATTCATATATTTCATTTATATGTATCTTGATACTTTGAAAATATTTTAATAATATATTTTATAACTAAAATATAAAAATTAATCTTAAAAATTGAAAATTAGCTTTAAAAAGTTTACAGAATCTTATATTGTTGACCTTACGAGTTAATTGTTAAGGTGGCATAGGGAGTCGACAATGAAACGTAGGTGTATCCTACACTTCACGGTAGTCAGCTACTTTAATTACGTTACCTTTCTCTTATCGATGATAACGTTATAAAGAAAATTAGCCAGGTGGAATTTTTTATCCTGAAACTGGTAAATCATCGATGCAGTTTAAAAATTAAAACAAAAGAAAAAAAAAAAAATAGTAGATCCTAATCTTGAAAATAAGTCNTAATAATAACAATAATAATAATAATAAAGCTCAAAATTCTTATTTTTGAAATCAAATCAATAATTAACTTTCTTAATATTATTTTCCTGTAACGTTTAATTAATTGTCTTCATAATTTTGTTTTCAACAAAGAAATTAATTTGAGAATAAATTACTTTTTTTCTAGGAAACAAATTTTTTATTGATTTGTTAGAAAATAGTTATTAACCTATTTGCGGAAAACACGATGTTCAATAACGTGTAAACCAGTTTCTGATCGGCATTAATTTACATAAATTGATTAAAATTATCAAGAATAAATTACTTTTTTTTTTAATGAATTATTTTTATTTTATAATCGTTTAAATTTTTATACCTTTCGCTCCTCTTTAACATTCTAGATTTTTGTTTTAACTCCGGAATTTAATCGAGATTACTTTCATTTAATTAATATAACATAATAAATTCATCTTAAAAAATTATATATTAAATGATTTCTTTTGTTTGTATTTCTCAGATTAGATTTTGTAATGTTTGAGTATTTAGTTCGTGATATATATCGCGTATGTAGATAAAGAATATAAGAAAAAAAAAGAGTAAATACCACAAGATAACATTTAAATTAGATACTCCTTTAATGAAACAATAAATAATGTGAGTATTGTTAGTGATTATAGAGCTTACATACGAGCCATAGGAATGGAAAATTTAGATTAAAATACATGGTACACTATGGCAAGTCGTTGCTCGCAGCCATGATAAATGAAGCGGTAGAAAAGGGACTAGAAATAAGGACTATAATTAAAGTCCGATATTATCACGGATACAAAGAGGACCTGCCCACGCCGTGTCCGGCGGTCCGGGCCAGAAAGTGAAACGTGCGACAAACCATCGATTGGTATGGCATGTTACTCGAGCTATCCATCATAGGTTGTGGCCACCCTAGGCCCCGAGGTATACGTGGTCGCAGCGAGATGCTATCTCGATTCTGTCCGGAGTAGGACAGGTGGTTAAAGGGGGGGACGATTATCTGGCCTCCCGACAACCCCCTCGGTTGGACGGTGGCACACTTTATCTCCCCTCCCCCCTCCAGTCACGACATGAGATAACTACGTGTGTTTCAGCTGCAATTCTCCTCTTAGGTCACATATGTAATTAGAGTGATAATAGCGGATCTTCACACCGTCCGTCCTGATGTCGTGGACGGGTCGGGGTGTGTCTGGCTCCAGGAATGTTGACAACACGAGTTCTGACTGACCCCTACGTTGCTCGGCGTGGGAACATCCGGGACTGTGTATTTTGTTTAAAGAAACTCATCCGAGCCAAGTAAATCAATGGGGGTATCTTAAGAGATGTCATTCCTTGTAAAAACATATCCACTCTTAAGCGCGGATCTAAATCATTCTCTTTCTTTCTAAAATAAACAAAATACTCCAAGAAAAAGTTAAAAATGATTTGTGTATAAAATATGACAGAAAAGACGAAGAAAATGTCTATCTAAGATGTTGTTCAATTCTCCAGAATATAACGAATCATTAGTTTACGTGACGGCTTGATTTCAAACATATGACTTTGTCACGTTTACTAGTCAATCAGAAAACAAACTCTAAAATTATTACAAAATAAAACAAAAAATTCGAAACATTCTTCGTATTTTAAATTAATTTATTCATTCTGCTTAATGATTTCAAGAGTTGTTTCATTTCTAAATAATAATAAATGTATATATATTTTTATATTTATTGTTATTATAGATTATAAAAT